>NC_141687.1:2070732731-2070860231 GCF_964263255.1 Lissotriton vulgaris
GAACACGCTCCACTTGTGAACAGCATCCTGGCTTTTATTTTCTGTCATGGATCCGTAGGCAATAGAAAGCTGCACTTTCAGTTCTCCCTACCCACTAAAACAGAGTTTACACGCACTACATGCTTGGTAGCCAGTTTCGGGGATCCCTGCTTGTGGGCTACGCTTTGCTCATGTTCTTTAAAAAATGACTCCTCGACCTGCTACTGCGTTTGGAAGGGGAACGGTGGAACCCTTTTTGAGGAGAACGCATCATACATTTTATTAGAAAAAAACAAATAATCAGTCAGTCAAACTTCCCCTATCGGTATCTCAGGCATAAGTTAGGCAATCTGTTAGACACATGCAACTTCTGGGCTCACTCCTGCATATAAGGTCAATTAATTCATTTTACTTTTAGGCATTTGAATTAGTACATACCTGCCTCAAGAGGCAACAGAGAGGCTGTCGGAGAATAATCTTCCTGCAAAAACATCACAAATCTAAGGTGCGCTAAACGGAACATGGGGGCAGATTTAAAAGCCCCTTGCGCCACGTTTCGATCACTTTTCCCATGTTAAAAGTGACGCAGAAGTAGCGCTAGGGGCTTGTAAATAAGCCCCATGGTGTTTATAGATCTAATAGAAGTGTTTTCAGAAACTCCGATAAATTGTATTTTGATATTTTGGCACTCCCTTTCGCTTAGGAACGAGGCGATTTTTAAACCTTTAGTTGTAATCAGGGCCTTCCTTGTGCCCACCTTATCAACCATGAAATTAATGCTGTAATGCTTATTTGTATGCCCATTATGCTGCAATAATCTACTAGTTATCCGTTTCTTAGCATTTTATATGTAGCTTTTCTGTGGTGAGCCCTATAGTTTGCATTGTTAATATCATTTTGTCTATAAAGTTGTCTCACCCTTCAGCTTTCGCTCTTTTTAAATACATCGAGACAGTCAATGTGGCGCGTCCAGCTAGCGCCATATTGGTGATTTATTTCCCTTTACTAGCGCTTCATTAACATTTGTATATAAAGTTGCCTTTAACCCTTTTGCTCTATATGTTAGGAGCATGTTGTGCTAAATTGCTAGCACAGCATGCATGTGGTATTAAAAAACACGTGTGCGTAATGTGCACGCAGTTCATTTGCCGTTATCACACCATATTAAAAAACACGTGTGCGTAATGTGCACGCAGTTCATTTGGCGTGCATTATAAAACTATGAAAATAAATGCTGTACTGCTTATTTGTATACCCAATATGACGCAATGATATACTAATCCAGCCCTGACGCTGAGCCACATATCAAATTTGTTACCTTCGTGGTAACACGTCAAGCACAATAATAGTTAGCCTGCGCCTATTGCTATAGAAGAAGTGCTTTTATGGCTCCACACCACCGCTCGGCTCCACACCACCGCTCGGCTCCACACCACCGCTCGGCTCCACACCACCGCTCGGCTCCACACCACCGCTCGGCTCCACACCACCGCTCGGCTCCACACCACCGCTCGGCTCCACACCACCGCTCGGCTCCACACCACCGCTCGGCTCCACACCACCGCTCGGCTCCACACCACCGCTCGGCTCCACACCACCGCTCGGCTCCACACCACCGCTCGGCTCCACACCACCGCTCGGCTCCACACCACCGCTCGGCTCCACACCACCGCACCGCTCCACTCCACACCACCGCTCCACTCCACACCACCGCTCCACTCCACTCCACACCACCGCTCCACTCCACACCACCGCTCCACTCCACTCCACACCACCGCTCCACTCCACACCACCGCACCGCTCCACTCCACACCACCGCTCCACTCCACACCACCGCTCTACTCCACTCCACACCACCGCTCTACTCCACTCCACACCACCGCTCCACTCCACACCACCGCTCCACTCCACTCCACTCCACTCCACACCACCGCTCCACTCCACTCCACTCCACTCCACTCCACTCCACTCCACACCACCGCTCCACTCCACTCCACACCACCGCTCCACTCCACTCCACTCCACACCACCGCTCCACTCCACTCCACTCCACACCACCGCTCCACTCCACTCCACTCCACACCACCGCTCCACTCCACTCCACACCACCGCTCGGCTCCACACCACCGCTCGGCTCCACACCACCGCTCGGCTCCACACCACCGCTCGGCTCCACACCACCGCTCGGCTCCACACCACCGCTCGGCTCCACACCACCGCTCGGCTCCACACCACCGCTCGGCTCCACACCACCGCTCGGCTCCACACCACCGCTCGGCTCCACACCACCGCTCGACTCCACACCACCGCACCGCTCCACTCCACACCACCGCTCCACTCCACACCACCGCTCCACTCCACTCCACACCACCGCTCCACTCCACACCACCGCTCCACTCCACTCCACACCACCGCTCCACTCCACACCACCGCACCGCTCCACTCCACACCACCGCTCCACTCCACACCACCGCTCTACTCCACTCCACACCACCGCTCCACTCCACACCACCGCTCCACTCCACTCCACTCCACTCCACACCACCGCTCCACTCCACTCCACTCCACTCCACTCCACTCCACTCCACACCACCGCTCCACTCCACTCCACACCACCGCTCCACTCCACTCCACTCCACACCACCGCTCCACTCCACTCCACTCCACACCACCGCTCCACTCCACTCCACTCCACACCACCGCTCCACTCCACTCCACACCACCGCTCCACTCCACACCACCGCTCCATCCATCCACCACCGCTCCATCCATCCCCGCACTCCATCCCTCCCCCGCCCCACACTCCATCCCTCCCCCGCCCCACACTCCATCCCTCGCCCTCTTGCCCTGTCTCTCTCTCTCGCCCTCTTGCCCTGTCTCTCTCTCTCGCCCTCCCTCTATCTATCGCCCTCACTATCCATCGCATCACCACAGCATCACTCAGGGGCACCACAATATCACTATGCGCTACCAGAGCATCACTGAACGCCACAGCAACACTCAGCTACCACAGCATCAATCTGTGAAACCTTTCAACAACTGATTCAAATATGTTCTCTCAATGGTTCAAACTTTATTACAAATGTCACAAACATTTTTTAATATTTCACTTCTGTTCTTGTATTTTCATCACAATAAAATAAACCAAACATAATCTTCCAAAAAGTTATTTGCAAAAGTTTAAGCTATTGCCATTATAAATTACAATAACTTTTATTTAAGTATTAAATATTGAAAAAAATACAACCCATTGTTATTTTTAATATTAATACATCTAAGTCATGTAAATACAACACATAGTGCATTACAAATGCTATAGGTGTCACGTTTGCAAAAGTTAACACTATTGGCATTGTAAATGACAAAGTTATTAATTTAGCTATTTTCAAAACAAAAACATAAATAAAAAATTTGTCATTTACAATACTAATACCTCTAACTTTACTAATGCGAGCCCTATTGCATTGCAAATGCTTGTTTCTCTTTTGTTCCCTCCTCCCTCTCTCTCGCTTTGTTCTCTTTTTTTCCCTGCTCCCTCTCTCTCGCGCTTTCTACCCCCCTCTCTCTCTCTCTCTCTCCCCCTCTCTCTCCTCCCTCTCTCCCCCCCTCTCACCCCCCTCTTCCACTACAGTTACCCCTAGAGGTTTCCCTTGGATCTTCTGTGGACCTGTACTGCAGGTGTGTGACATACCGAAGGAGAAGGCCTCCGACTCCTACTGACACACGGGTGCCTTGCATGAAGCCAGGTATTCATGGACCATGGGATTGCTGACAGGGAGGATAGGATGCGTGTGGTCCTGGGGTTGCTGCTGAGGAACACCCTTGTCCCCAGAGAGGTGCCTTGCGTCCCGATAGGAGGCAAGTCCTGTGCAAGAGACCAAAGAGGCTAGGAGGCCTGAAGAAACCCCTTCTGATGGCTACAGCTGGTCACCAGGTGCAGAACGATACCTCAGCTGCTTACATTGGCCCAACAGGGCCCAGGAAACACCAGGAGAAGTGTGGCCTCCCACCCCCCAGGGACTGAGTCCAGCGGGGTCTTGAGTGGCATTCCCCTTCGGAGGCCTCCAGTGGACCTAGGCAGCCAGGGATCCAGGTGCTCCACGGAGGAGTAGGCTCACCCGGGACCATTTAAAAAAAAAAAAAAAGCCTCTTTTGTGATTGGTGAGGCCATATATTAAAAAAAAAAAAAAAGATTTGTATACATCCAAAGGTGCGCGCCAGAAGGCACTGGGGCCACCTAAATTAAATATTAAGTGCACAGTTCCCAGGATGGCAGGAGTTTCGCTGCACAAAGAGGATTAATTAAATTAATTAATGTTTGAGCTTGTAAAGCGCACTGCTACCCGTAGGTTACCTGGCGCTGTATAACGCTGGGGAACCCGTCCTGGCTCTCACTGTGGGATGGTCCCTGCTGGGAGTCCCCAAGGTGGAGCCAGGCATCCCCGGCGTTGATGGGGCCGTTGTGGAGATGAGGCAAGCTAATGCCCAGAGTTGCCGAGTGGGATCCCTGATTAGAGTAGGCACCGAAGCGAGAATTACCGAGACGCTGACCCAAGTCCACGACCCTGCCACGTTGGGAATTGAACCCTGGTCCCGGCCGACTTCTGCTCCCGGGTCTGCCGCCTCTAACCAGTGAGCCACACCACTCCACTCTAACCCTAATTCTCTCCGGGTGTTGATGCTCCAGGCTGAAGGTTGCTATTTTTTAATCCTTCCTGGAGCTTTGGCATAAGGGCTTTAACTTGCAGAGAGTCACATGGTGCTGGGCTAATCTGCTGCCAGCGCCTGGAATCGAACCCTGATCCCCAATTTCCAGCGTGAGTCGCCCTGACTCCCTCCTGTATGGAGGGTGTCACCATAGGTATTCCCACCTGCCATCAGGTATAAAATTGTAAGTTGTTGCATAGAATTGAGTAGTGTCTGCATAATAACGTACTTTTCCTTTTTATAAGTATAAGCACTGACCAGATAATTATTAGATGTTATTCCTTAAGTGCCTGTGGACTGGAGTATTAGCCCTCACCACCTCACCAAAGAAGGTTTGGGATTTTTCTTCCACTCTACCTTGAAAGAATTAAGGCTACCTTTGGGTACTTGGTTGCCAGCAGACTGAATGCTGCAGACGTATTTCTTGTGAAGGGCCCACTTCTTCCATTAAGTCTCATTGTGAGTTGCACTCCTTTTTGCAAAAGAGGATTGCATATCCCATGCTTGTAAATGGGAACAGTACATCAAGCACACAAAGTTAAAGGATCTAGTCTGTAAAAATAATTAAATGTAGATCTAAGTCTAGACTTTTTTTAACATCACAAAGAATCGCCCAAATAAGGGATCCAGAGTTGTGAAACATTATTTACTATAGATTCTCTTTGAAAGACTTACGCTTGCTATAATTGTTTAGGACAAAAGATATGTTAACCCGTGTGCAACTATTTCTAAGATTCACATTCAGGATAATTACAAATATAACTAACTATATTTGCAAATCGCATGTTGTAGAACGTGTTCGGACATGTGGTTGTGGGTGTGTGAGCTTGTTAGTGTCAATATACACAGTTTCATTCTCTCTGGTTATCATACAGCGTGGTAGGTCGTTCTTTTGGTATAGAAACGTTATTTTGTTTTATTTTAACAGCATACTCTCCTACCAGCGGGCTTAAGACAGAAGGACCAGACTGAAAGAAAAGCCACT
Source organism: Lissotriton vulgaris (assembly GCF_964263255.1). Taxonomy (NCBI): domain Eukaryota; kingdom Metazoa; phylum Chordata; class Amphibia; order Caudata; family Salamandridae; genus Lissotriton; species Lissotriton vulgaris. The sequence continues at coordinate 2,070,738,403 of NC_141687.1, forward strand.
GGAAACTTTGACAGGGACCGCCTCCTATCCTACTTGGAGAAGGAAGCACTGGAGCAAAAAGACCGGGAGGATTATGTTCCATTCACTGGAGAAAAAAAAGGTGATTTTGCTGGGGAGCTTCAAAGTTGTGAGAGACCAAGGATTTGAAACCCGCTAACCTGTTATTTTGTTGTTTCTTTATTCCTCTTTTAAAGTGTGTGATTGCTGCCGCACCCACCAGCCTGTATGTGCATGCCTTTCTCTCCGCATCTGTCCTCTTTGATACAAGGGTTGGGCATTCTAAAATGGCGTCACCCACATGGCAGGTTTCCATGACTTACGCAAGCGTCTTGTACTTGTACCGTGCGTGGACGCAGTGATACCGTTGCATGCATCTTCGGTGAGCGTGCTCGCTAGTTACCTTGTCTTGCTTCTCAGTCACAGCATGGACACATGTTTCTGTGCTCCCTGCCTCAGACAGAAGGTTCGCTAGATTTTAATGAACCGCATTCCAAGTGAAACTGGAACACAATCGTCTTGTTTATTAGACCCCGGGAAGCAGTCGGCAGGCCTGCAGGAGGTTAGCTTGACACTGTTGTAAACCACATGATGTGCACGGGATGTTTATGCATAGTTTTGTCTGTTTTCCTAAGATCTCTATCAGTGTTGTCCCTTGCGGATTTCTCCCTATCTTTCTCATCTTTCTCCGATAAAGCACCGTCAGTAATGCGAGGCCATGCGGATTATGTAGACTGTCGCGACACTGGCTGCAACTGAAATGCCTGACCTTTGTGTAGGTAGAAGTGTGTAACCATTGGCACTTTACACGTCATTGCCGACAGAGACCGGAATACTTCTCGTCACTCTCGAGTCAAAAAATACGTAAAGCATTCAGTCATGGTCCGTTCTTTTAGATCTCCGTTTCATCGGTACTCTACGATGTATAAAATAGCTCTTTAAAATGTTAATTATAAATTGACTAAATACGTTGTTTCGTTTTTAGCCAGAACACTAATAAAGTTTAAATGGCAAACAATGACGGCGTTAGACAGTTGGAGCTGAGTATAAGACGTGAAGAATAACAGTTACTCAATGCCAAACACGTTTCTCAATGGCCTATTCGATTCTTTCCATAACCAATGTTGGCTACTTACAAGTTTGGTGTCAGTCCTTACCCAGATTGCACAGGGAAGTCCCGACCTCTTTATTACTCATTCTCTCCCTTTGCCCTCAACACTGGTAAAAATATAATGAACTATACAGGGCAATTTTCTAAGACATTTCAGTAAAAAATAGAATATTTTAAATGTAGAGCTGGAAAAAAACACGAGCATTCCTTATGTTACTAAGCTAGTTCTGTTGTCTTGAACACAAAAAACAAGCGTTGACAAAAGTAATGGGTCTCACCTTTTTAACCAATTGGTTAGACCCAAAAATAATGCTGCAACCACATGAACGAGTACAAATGCGTCATGACCATGTTGGAAGCGTTCGGTAATTCAGACAAAAGAATGGTCAAGCGACCATGCTCTAGAAAAGGGGCAAATGCAAGAAAAGGAAGGCAACCATCATGTATGAAGCAAGCAAATGAGCAGTAAGAAATCCACCGAGTGTTAATCGAGGGGCTGGCTCTAAGTCTATTTTAAGTTTTTGGTATAGTTATATATATATATATATATACCAGCATTTGTAAATAACATTGTATCAGCGATGAGTGTTTTTTCACTGTTTATTCATCATCACGTGATTTTGGTGGACGCCTCCAGGAGGCGGTGTCAGTTTCACTGCATACACCTATAAAAAAGCATAATGTTTTGAAACATGTTGTAGCGTGATCAAGGGCTTTCCGCCCGAAACGCGTCGCTGGTTCTGTTTAAAATAAATACCATCTTGCTGACTTTTGCTGGTCCGGTCCTCTTTTCTTGCTGGCGTGGAGGCGGTGTCTGCGAGCGCAGAGCGAGTTGCCGAGGAATCCCTGCTCTTATATATATATATATATATATATATATATATATATATATATATATATATATATATATATATATATATATATATATTTTTTTTTTTTTTATTTAACACTCCTTCGCCGCTTGGACAAAAGTAATGGGCGCACTCCCTCTGAGTTCCACGGGCGCACTCCCTCTGAGTTCCACAAATTGATTTATTCAGATCTCTTCAGCAATGAAAACATACGATCTACGCGTTTCAGTGCTCCTAGCACCTTGCTCACGATCACTTACTCAAGTTTTGGTAACACATTTAAAGCAATCTCCGTGTTAGATGTTACATCACATCCTGTTTTTAGTCGCTAGGCATTCTGGTATTTGTGGTTTTTAACAAATTATACTTAAAAAGGGTTTTAAGGTGAAATTAAACCATTTGACAAGAAAAATCAAAAAGACATCAATCAACATATTGCTTTTTGTGCTTATTTATGCCTGATGTACTGATTTATCATTGTCTTTAGTCCCTTTATATCCCTCTAGTGGGATTTGTTGACTGCTTGTTAAACAGGATCCCTCATTTAGTAATTTGGTCCACATTTGATCATATCTGACCTTATTTTAGTCAACACTTTTTACTTTTTCCTATCCCTCTAGTGGGATTTGACCGCTGTTTATCAATAAGGATCAATAAAAAAAATAAAAAAATAAAAAAATTAAAAAAATGATTGGGGTGATGCACAGCTTGTGTTGTTTCAACTTTTGCCTTGGTTAGACACTGTTTATTGATTTTGGTGGTGCTCAATGAGGAGGCGTCGAGGGCCCTACGACGTCAGGTAAACTGTTTGATACGTGAGGCCAGAGGAACTCTGGTATCATCCCTGATTGGCACATACTGATGTTGCGTTTCCTTAGTTTAAGAAAACACTTTCATTCCATGTTCGTTATGATTCATCATTTATTTCATGGTTTCAAGTTTGGTTTATATCATTTCATTTCAGATTTCTTCATGATTATCAACATTCAGAATCAGGCAATATCATAGCGTGTCCAATGCATTTCGGGCATTAAAAAAGCATGCCCTTCATCAGGGAATTGACAATGCCTGTGGTCAAACGGTAGTTGAAAATCTGAAAGGTTTACGGGGGTAGCGTGTTTACCGATTCTCGTCTTTGACTCGCCGGTGAGTCAGAGACGAGAATCGGTAAACACGCTACCCCCGTAAACCTTTCAGATTTTCAACTACCGTTTGACCACAGGCATTGTCAATTCCCTGATAAAGGGCATGCTTTTATAATGCCCGAAATGCATTGGACACGCTATGATATTGCCTGATTCTGAATGTTGATAATCATGAAGAAATCTGAAATGAAATGATATAAACCAAACTTGAAACCATGAAATAAATGATGAATCATAACGAACATGGAATGAAAGTGTTTTCTTAAACTAAGGAAACGCAACATCAGTGTGTGCCAATCAGGGATGATACCAGAGTTCCTCTGGCCTCACGTATCAATAAGGATCCCCTTATTTTTGAGTCATCAAGTCTTGTTTTAGAAATGGTTTTCAATCTCACCAGTTCACTTGTATTGTTTCTTAATTGTTCATATTAGAGATGAATATATAACTCTTCTGATTGGTTCAGGCCGTGCAGGCTTAAAGTTCTAAAATTTAGGAAGTTGCCGAATGGATGAAACACAGCCGTCTGAAACTGAACTCAGATAAAACAGAAGTCCTCATCTTAGGTACATCCCCCTCTGCATGGGACGACTCTTGGTGGCTGGAAGCCCTTGGAAAAGCACCCATCCCGACAGACCACGCACGGAACCTAGGCGTTATCCTGGATTCTTCACTTTCAATGAACAGACAAATCAGCGCCGTCTCCTCATCCTGCTTCAACATTCTTCGCATGCTCAAAAAAACATTTCGCTGGATCCCCACCGAAACCAGAAAAACAGTCACCCATGCTCTGGTCACGAGCCGACTGGACTACGGAAACACCCTCTACTCAGGTACTACCGCTAAACTCCAGAAGAAACTCCAACGAATCCAAAACGCCTCAGCCAGGATCATATTAGACATCCCGCGTAACGAACACATCTCTGGTCACCTGAAAGACCTCCACTGGCTACCCGTCAATAAGAGGATCACTTTCCGACTGCTAACCCACGCACACAAATCACTCTACGACATCGGACCAGAATGCCTCAACTCACGACTGTCCTTCTACACCCCCTCCCGCCAACTACGTTCTTCCAGCCAAGCCCTCGCCACTATACCTCGCATCAACAAGACCACCATGGGAGGCAGATCCTTCTCATACCTGGCAGCTAAAACATGGAACTCACTCCCCACTTACCTTCGCCTTACCCAGAACCACCTAGCATTCAGAAAGCAACTTAAAACGTGGATATTTGACAAGTAATCCTCCTCCCCTCCCTAAGCGCCTTGAGACCCTCTGGGTATGTAGTGCGCTATATAAATTCTTTGACTTGACTTGACTTGACTTGACTTTTGTCTCAGGATTTTTTCGCGATCTCCTCCACGTATATTCTTTGGGACAGTTTCAATTCCAAAGAATTTCAGTTTTAACCAATCTCCGTTGTGTTTTAGCTCCATATGTTTTGCCACTGCGTTGGCTCTGTCCTTATGTACTGTGGCTCTCACATGCTCCGTTATTCGTTTTTTTAGTTCTCCTTTGGTACTGCCTACGTACATGAGGGGGCATGGGCATTCAATTCCGTAGACTGTGAATTCAGTTTTGCATGAAATTAATTGTCGTATCTGCCATTTTTTGTTGTTGCGCAATGATATTTCCTTTGTTTGTTTGGCAATTTGGCACATTTTGCAACCGTAACATTTCACGAAACCAGTGGTTTTAAGCCAGTCTCTTTTTGTTGGATTTACAATGGCTGTGAATCAATTGATCTTTCAAATTCGGAGCTCTCCTGTATGTTACGACTGGGTGTAGCCCCACTAGTTTCCCCACAGTGTCATCCAAATGTAGGATCTTCCAGTTTTTTCTCATGATTTGAACAAGTTTTTTACTGTTTTCCGAATAGTCAGTGATAAGTCTGATGGGTTCTTGATCGCTTTTTTCTTTTTCCGATCGTTTTAGGCATTCCTGTCTTGGTTTTTCATTAGCTCTTTTCCAACATTTTTCAATGTTTCCCTGATTTATATTTGCGATTTTTGAATCTTTGTTTTGTTGTGGCACTATGTTTTTGCCATTCTGAGTCTTCGCTGCATATTCTTCGGATGCAAAGAAACTCCCCATATGGGATGCTTGAGATCGAGGAAGTCTGGTGGAAACTTGTCGCCTCTAATGTTGCGTTGGTAGCTGTTTCTTTTCTATGCAACGTCGTGTGGATCTGGTTATTTTTGATATAGATGTGGGTATCCAAGAATGTTACTTCTTTGTTGTTTATTTCGTATGTAAAAGTTAACCCTGTCATACTACTGTTGATGATTTTGTAATAGTCTTGGAATTCTTCTTTGGTTCCATCCCAGATGATCAAAAGGTCATCTATAAACCTTATCCAGCACATGATTTTGCATGTGAACTGATAATTTTCGGGTGCCCGGGCTATTTCCTTTTCCCAGTATCCCATTGTGAGACACGCGTAATTCGGGCTAAATGAAAAACCCATTGCGGTTCCGCTGTATTGTCTGTATAACTCCTCACTAAACAGGAAGATGTTTTGCGATAAGCATAGTTCAATCATGTCTAGCAACATTTGGTTGTGATTTTTGAATTTAATGTCTCTGTGTTGCAAAAAGTAATTGCAGGCCTTTATTCCAATGTCATTTTGAATATTCGTATATAAAGATACGACGTCCATGGAGATCAGTTGATCATTTTCCTGCCATGGTGTGCTTTCCAGTCTCCTCAAGAGATCATTGGTATCTTGAATATATGAGCTAAGTTGTGTGACATGTGGTTTTAGGAAGTGGTCTATATAGTTTGAGATAGGTTCCAAAAGAGAGCCCTTTGCTGATAAAATCGGTCTTCCTGGAGGCTTGTTTCGATCTTTGTGGATCTTTGGCAGGAAATATATTGTTGCTGTTATCAGGTGACTGGTTGTTAAATACTTTTGTTCATCTTCATCGATCAGGTCATTCAATTTCCATTGTCGGAGTTTTTCATCCAGTTTGTTCTTTATTTCAATTGTTGGATTGGTTTTTAGCCTCTCATAGTATTTGACATCCTTCAATTGCCTGTGGGCTTCAATGATGTATGAACTCTTTTCCCAGATCACAATATTCCCTCCCTTGTCCGCCATTTTTATTTCTATTTGATCATCCTTGCACAGATTTTCTAGTGCTTTTCGTTCTTCCAGGGTTAGGTTGTCTTTGTAATTAGATCCCTTGATTTTATACAGGTCCTGGATCACAGCTTCTTGAAAGATATCCACCTTGTTACCACCGGTAATTGGGGATAGAATTTCGATTTTGGTTTTAATTTGCTGATGCCTGCTCCTTTTTGTGTGATTGCTTGAGTAACTGTTATTTCATTTTCATCGATTATGTCCAAATTCAAAAGTGTGGTATATGCCTCCGCTTCTTTTACGCAGAGACTTGGGGTGTTTTCCTCTTCCATTTGTGTTTTTTGGAAATCTTTTTTGTTTTTGTTTTCCTCAAAGAACTTGGCCAATTTGATCTTTCTTATATATAGGTAGAGGTCTATCCGTACTTGAGCAATGTTCATCTTTTTCTTTGGGCAGAAATGTATGCCTCGCTTCAATAACATGGTTTCAGTTTCAGTGATTGTTCTTTTAGAGAGGTTAATAATTTGCAATTCGTTGTTTATTTCCCCCTCTTCTGGCGCATACTCCGTGTTTCCGTGCCTACTTTTTCGGTTGATTGATTTGTTCCTGTTTCCCCTTCTTGTCTTTTTTTGTTTGTGGTCCATCGCTGTCCTCTTCCCCTTCCTCTTGAGTTGTTTTGTGCGCCTCAGCTTTGTTCCCATTGTCTTTGTTGTAGCACGAGGCGCATATCCCCTAAAAAAGGCATCCTTTCAGTATTTACCGATATATTTGGTTCACCTTCATTTCCTTCCATTGAGATTAATGAGCATGAGGAAGATGCGCTGCTGGAAAGATTTGAGCCACGTTTTTGTGGGGACAGTTGTTTGAAAAAGTCATATTTTCTCGAGAAGCTGAATACACAACCCTCCTCGTAATCCACAGTGTCACGTATGATTTTATTATGTTTGCGTTCTCTCACTGTGTCCTCATGTTTCTCAATTTGGCTTTCAAGTTCCTCCTTGAATTTGACCATTTCATTGTTGAGTTTTAAGGATATGACCTCTTTCTCCATTTCTTTTAGTTCTTCCTGGATTTTGTTGAGGCTAATTTCAATGTGTTTCACAAGAATTGCTACAAGTCCCAGAGATGATTTTAAAATGAATTCCCCCCATTCTTCAAGCAATTCATTTGATGTGTCCTGGTGGCTAGGCATCAGCATAATTCTCAGACCCCTCGGGATTCTTTGCACTTCTAAATATTTCTTGCGTGTGATGAATTCCCAGGATTTATTTATCTCTTTGCGGCTCAATTTTTCCCACATTCTCAATTTGCTTTTAACATCCGATTTGGGGGCTTCCGATTTTGATTGTTTTTCCCTTTGTCTTTGTCTGCATTGCCTTTCACAAACATCGTAGTTAACAATTCATCTCTTTTTGCTGCCCTTTGTTCCATTGTGTTTGCAATTGCTGATGTTAGTTTTGAGTTTTTTTATCGTGGCACTAGGTAACTCAAAGGTCGTACATGTACACATTGAACAGATAGGTTGATTATACGCGTTTCATACCGTGATGAATTATCAGTCGCGATGCTTCAAAACCCAATGTGTAACTTTCCGACACAAAACTGACTGTTCCGCTTTATCCAAAGCGCATTAGCTACGGCTTAACTCCTTCCCTGCACAAACACACTCTTACCTCCTCACAGAGCGGTGTGTGTGTTCCGAGTTGTTGCCGGCCCTTTCTCCTGTCAGAGTTCACTCCGGTTCAATAATCGCAAATATAATCAGGGAAACATTGAAAAATGTTGGAAAAGAGCTAACGAAAAACCAAGGCAGGAATGCCTAAAACGATCGGAAAAAGAAAAAGGCGATCAAGAACCCATCAGACTTATCACTGACTATTCGGAAAACAGTAAAAAACTCGTTCAAATCATGAGAAAAAAGTGGAAGATCCTACATTTGGATGACACTGTGGGGAAACTAGTGGGGCTACACCCAGTCGTAACATACATGAGAGCACCGAATTTGAAAGATCAATTGATTCACAGCCATTGTAAATCCAACAAACAAAGACTGGCTTAAAACCACTGGTTTCGTGAAATGTTACGGTTGCAAAATGTGCCAAATTGCCAAACAAACAAAGGAAATATCATTGCGCAACAACAAAAAATGGCAGATACGACAATTAATTTCATGCAAAACTGAATTCACAGTCTACGGAATTGAATGCCCATGCCCCCTCATGTACGTAGGCAGTACCAAAGGAGAACTAAAAAAACGAATAATAGAGCATGTGAGAGCCACAGTACATAAGGACAGAGCCAACGCAGTGGCAAAACATATGGAGCTAAAACACAACGGAGATTGGTTAAAACTGAAATTCTTTGGAATTGAAACTGTCCCAAAGAATATACGTGGAGGAGATCGCGAAAAAATCCTGAGACAAAAGGAGTCTCGCCACATCCTAAATTTTAGAACTTTAAGCCCGCACGGCCTGAACCAATCAGAAGAGTTATATATTCATCTCTAATATGAACAATTAAGAAACAATACAAATTAACTGGTGAGATTGAAAACCATTTCTAAAACAAGACTTGATGACTCAAAAATAAGGGGATCCTTATTGATAAACAGCGGTCAAATCCCACTAGAGGGATAGGAAAAAGTAAAAAGTGTTGACTAAAATAAGGTCAGATATGATCAAATGTGGACCAAATTACTAAATGAGGGATCCTGTTTAACAAACAGTCAACAAATCCCACTAGAGGGATATAAAGGGACTAAAGACAACGATAAATCAGTACATCAGGCATAAATAAGCACAAAAAGCAATATGTTGATTGATGTCTTTTTGATTTTTCTTGTCAAATGGTTTAATTTCACCTTAAAACCCTTTTTAAGTATAATTTGTTAAAAACCACAAATACCAGAATGCCTAGCGACTAAAAACAGGATGTGATGTAACATCTAACACGGAGATTGCTTTAAATGTGTTACCAAAACTTGAGTAAGTGATCGTGAGCAAGGTGCTAGGAGCACTGAAACGCGTAGATCGTATGTTTTCATTGCTGAAGAGATCTGAATAAATCAATTTGTGGAACTCAGAGGGAGTGCGCCCATTACTTTTGTCCAAGCGGCGAAGGAGTGTTAAATAATTAACGGCGAGGTTCTGCCGTAGGGACTTCACCCACACCGAGCGCTTATTGGCCGGGAAACTGGGAACCGGCGTGTGAAGAGATATATATATATATATATATATATATAATATATATATATATATATATATATATATATATATATATATATATATATATATATATATATATATATATATATATATATATATATATATTTATTCGCTCACAGCTAAAAACAATCTGTAGACGGGAACTACAAATGGGATAAAATGTTTTACAATGCAAAAAGTTGTATAGAAGGGTATAGTTTTCGAAGACCATTCAAATAATCAGTGCTTGCCCTTTGACATGGCTTCTTATAATTTTATAAAATGTAAATGTTTTGTACCTGGGTGACAGCACATGTGTCTGCTGGTACTGCTTACAGTGTACATAAAGTGGGCTTTGTGTCAGCCCTCGTCAATCATTGGCTTGTTCAGATCAGGCTCGCTCAGGGATTGCCATGAGACATTGTCTATCACAACTTTGATCAGCCCAGAGAAGGATTTCTTCCTCCTCTCATGCTATCGATTGCACATGTTATTGTTCCATGTTAGACGGACCGGGAGGGTCGGCCGAGACTACGGGGAGAGGTCTCCGGGGAGAGCCGTCTCCAACGACTGTACAGACAAGTAACTTCCCCCCCACAGACGGACACCACACAAGGTTGAAGTTTAACGAGACTTTATATGCAATTCTTAGGTTACGATGATAGGGTACAAGGAGGTCTGGACTCAGGGGTCCCCTCGGTTCTAGTTTCTGGCTTTAGGAAAAGGGGTAGCGGGACAGTCTTGTTACCAATGAGTGAAAAATAGCTCTCAATCCTCGAGCTCGGCGTTCTAGATGATCGGGCCGCGGCGAAGCCAGCTGGTCCCGAGATGGACGAAGGAAAAACGACGGTCCGCGGCGGAGCCTGCAGGTCCCGGTGACGATGAAGGATATGAAGGTTGCGAAGGCTGTGGCAGCGCCACCAGGCAGGACGATGGTGCACAAGACAGAGCTACGGCAGCGCCAGTAGTCCGTCAAGGATGAGTTCCTCTTTACGTCTCTCGACTCCAAGATACAACTGCCTTCCTGCTCTGGAGCTGCCCCAGTTATAGGGCTGGCGTGCTTTGATGTCCGGACCCTCGCACTTGGAGGTCGGGAGGTCCGGGATGAGGGAGTCCAGACACCCAGCAGGGGGGTGGAGCCAGCGCCCGGGGAGGCGATGGGCGAGCGGCACTTGGCGGGGGAGAGCCATCGGCACCTCTTTCTCCCATTGACTTGCCAAGTAGCCCGCTCACCTCCTGGGTGGAGGGTGGTGCCGGAATGTCTGAGGCCGGGCCAGGCCCAGGGTTGAGGTCGATCGGGGGCCAGGCGGCCTCGTGGTGGAGTGTCCAAGATGGCGCCCCAGGCTGGGCGCGTGGGCCGGCAGTGGATCGGACCCACGAGGTCAACATGCTCGAGGGCAGGGGTCCCTGAGGGGACGGAGGACGTGCAATGGTGGTGTGTGGTACTTGCGTGACTGGACTCAGGCCTGGTTGGGCCGGGGGAGAGCGGCCCTTCATGTGGCCTGTCCAACATGCATTTTACGCCTAAAAACACTTTACCATTAAGTTTTTTGCCCTATCCAGTTCAGCATATCATACATGTGTGGCACAGAGAAAGTAATGTTTTCTTTACTTCATTGGGTACTACAGATACAATGCCACCACTGAAACTACTATCAATAATACCACTACCACCAGTACCACCCTCAACAGCACACATCATCAATACCAGGAACACAAAAATAAATCCTGTCATCAGCAAATGCCTCAGCAGCGTCATCGTAAAAATACCACCATAACCACACCACCACTACAAATGCCTCAAACCACTACAAGTGTCACTAATGCCACAACAGTTCCAGTGTCACCCCCAGCACTAAAGCCACACCTTACAAATACCGCCACCAATGTTATCAATACTACCAGTATCACCCCCACTGCCACCATTCTTGCCACCAACAGTATCTTCAACAGTACCATAGGCACAAATAACACCACATACCAACACCACCATCAAAATACAAATTACACCACCAATACCACACTGCCACCATCAGCCCTATTCCGAAATTACTGACTGCTTTTTATATGCTGCTTGCAGTCGTATCCGCACAGCCCTTTGCTTACAACAACACATATAGGTTGCACGTAATTGTCACAACAACAAGTCTGAAGCACACACTCTGGCTTTAAACACAACACCAAACCTCAATACTAATAGATGTTGACTACTACAGTACCCTTAAACTGTAGCACTCTCTAGCCAGGCACACAGCACTACGCTTAACTAATAGTACGGACTACTACCAGTACCCTGCTATCATCCATGAATTATTGATATAGTAATTGCTAACTGCACCATTCAAAAAGTGCCTCAAGGGCTCAACAAGATGTAGGAAAGCACACTAGAAATGTTAGAATACAATGCCATGCAATGCAGTAATAGCAATAATACCACTAGCACCAGTACTCCGTCAGAATCAAAGTTACAACAGTATCAAAACCAAGCATTGACAAAGCCACTAGATTTAGCTTTAATGTGCTATTGCATGGAGACATAATTTCTGCTTACCTTTTTGAATTCATGGTACCGTTCAACCCATATCTGCTGGTTTTGCCTTTGTTTATTTTATTTCATTTTGTATTTTTGTGAGTTCTTGCATGCAATTTATAGCAGCCCCAAAGTGCTCTGTTGGGGAATGTACAAGGAAATTGAGTATCTCCACAGGTTAGAGAAGCTAGTCAGTTGGGATGGTTGTCTGATGCTTCTTTGATGCTTCATAGGAGGATTAATTGAAAGGATTAACAAGCATGGACAAAGCCAGTAGGTTTCGCCTCTATGAAATCTATTGGGTTTGTTAATGACTCTTTAGACAAGTTGCCCAGCAGCATATTTTGTAGGCTTTTATTTTTTTAATATCAAAAGCTTTCACTGACAGATCACACACTCTGTACAACATTATTTAGGGTAGGAAAGCTGGGTATGGGTAGCTGACCACCTGGTTTGAAGCACAACTGTTTTTTTGTTTTCGTTTTTTAAATTAAGGATGGGGAGAACCAGGAGTTAAGACTAAGTTACTAGTCACTCGGAAGAGCCGAGTTATTATGCCTTTCCATTATTCATAGCAATCTCCTCTAGCCTCAGATGTGTACGATGAGCATTCCAGATCAATTGGCAGTGTGCATGTGCAGTAAACCATGACCAGATCTTTGATATGTGAATGATTATTAGATTCTGTGTGGCCTTTCAATTGATAGTAGCATCTTGGAACAGTAGCTTGAGAAATTTCCATGTAGTGTCACGTAAGTAAGACAGTAACTTAAATTGTGATCTTTTGAGAACGACTGAAGTGTTTTGAAGATGGATGTGGTATGTCAGCAAAATTTCAGACCACGAATAAGCCAGGCCCTTTTTCGTGCTGAATATCTCATTTCTAATACTTTAGTAGAAAAAGGGCCAAGGACGATTGGGTTAATACTGGGGCTCTCAATAAGTTTCAAAATGCTGATGATATCGCGGTCTTAACATCGAACCCGATTGAGGCTATGGAGGAAATTGAGACTATAACTACAGAATATGGCATTTATTCTGGATACTCTTTAAACAAAAGGAAGACAATTGTATTATGTACTGACAACATCGACTATAATGATCAAAGAAGAGCTGCAAACGCTACTTATCTAGGAATTGTCATTGCTCCCACTGTTAAAACCATAATTAACTATAACTTCATCCCACTGATTCAAAATATTACAAAAGATTTGGATAGGGTAAATGGGCTCCACTGGTCTATTATAGGGCGAGCTAATTTCCTTAAAATGAATATACTTCCTAAATGCCTTTACCTGTTTCGAGCAATTCCACTGGCTATTGATCCTAAGATCTTAAAAACTCTTGAATCCCTCATGATTAAGTTTGTTTGGCAACATGGTAAAATCCGAAGGTCTCACAAGTTAATGTCTCTACATAGCGAAAGAGGTGGGTTGTCAATACCTAATACTAGTATGTATCACTGGGCCGCACCTTGTTAATGTACAAGATGATTTGGAAAAAACTGAATCTAGCTGGGCAGCCAAACTTAGCAATCCCAATGTTGACATATATAAAAGTCTAGAGTTGACCCAACAACTTTTTAGGGCTAGCAACCTTAAAGCCCAAACATATAAATCTATTTTTGGCCTCTATTATACACCCGCTAAATTGTATTCTTGGGGTAAAAGGGAAAATGATTTATGCCCAAGGTGCACACAAGGACCAGTTAACTTAATACATATGCTAAGCAGTTGCCCCAAACTCACTCAAATCAAACATATGATTGCTGAGTACTGGGAGGTGCTGTTTGGTCATAACCTTCCAGAAACAGATTCATTGTTTATTTTAGAATATGATTCATCGATCGCTCTATCAAAGAATGAGCAAAATTTATTATTTATAGCTACAGCGGTATTTAGAATTATTTTGTCGGCCCACTGGAAAGAAGCCGAACCACCAAGCTTCCAGATGTGGCTGGCTCGTTTTTTAGCTGTTTTCAGCTTTGAGAGAGCCATATACTCTACAAGAGGGTTTAAATGGAAAAGAATGGCGAATCGATTTGGTCTCCAGTTATGAACTGGAAAGCAGGAATAAATTCATCTACCTAGATTTTGTTTGATGGGTTGGAAGGTAACATTTAACCTATAATATATGAAACAGTAATTTATCTAAAAATCCTTTGCTATTGAAGTAATATATTTCGTGAATTAATGGGGGAAATCTCTGGCTCATCAAAGCTGTTGTATCAACTATTGTATCAAATATTGTATTATTCTTTCTTCCTTATTGATATGAAGCCCTTTAATATGAATATGATTATGATTATGATGGTCTATGATTTCAACTTGTACTTTTCTGTAGTTTTTTTTTCTTTCTTCTCTGTTATGTACCTGTCTGGATTGAGTTCAATAAAAAAAAAATATCTCATTTCTAGAGTACTCCATATTTATAGACTTTGAATAGTGAAGCTTGATTGTTACTACCACTAATGCTAAAGCAGTTTACTTAGGTAGGCTTCGATTCCTTAGCGAAAGTGGAAGAACACCTTTTTTATGTTTATATTTGCTTGGCAAGTAAAGGAAAAGCTGAGTTATGGATCGGGCTGTCTTTTATGTGTGCACCTGTTTAACTGAAGAGGAAGGAGGCCACTAGACTCATGTGTCGAATCTCTGTCAACTGGTCTTTCAGGCAGAGCTGCTTGGTTTTTATCCAGTGTTGGACATACTCCGACAGTTTGCCACTTTCTATACCACTTCCTTTCTTAGGTATATAAAAGTATTGTCAGCATAGAGGTGGTGAAGAATGTGGGCTCAAGTCATGTAAAATTTTAAGAAAATGTGTGAGACGGCTGATCCATGTTCCACTGCGCATTTGATGGTGTTGGTTATATATCAGGAGAATGGATTTGTATTTAACCTGTTTGGTTGCCCAGGAAGCTGAAAACTAGGATAGGGTGGTTCTACCTCCGCAGATGAGAGAAGCACGGCAGTGGATTAGCACCTAATGTTTCATACAATGTGGTATTTAATATGAAATGCTTCTGAAGTGTCTGAGAAAAGATGAGTGACATACAGTTTCCAGTATTCTTGAGATACAGAGAAGCCCTGATATGGATTGATAGAGGGCCTTAATGCACATTTGGCTGTTTAAGCAGGGTCATCCTTTTGTCAGACCAATTCTTTGGTATGTTGCAGTTAGACCCAAGTACATTTCCTTTTCATTACATACAAAAGTGTAATTTGTTTTTTTGTTTAAAGATCGAATTTTCTTGGCGATTTCCTCAGAGGCTTTGGAGCTCTTGATAAGTATTAGCTGATTGGTGCGGTCTAGTTGTCCAGAAGGTCTGTGTTTTTACAGATGTTTATGATAGTCCAAAGAGGTTCAGTTCTCGAAGTTCTTTGCATAGCCTATGCTTTTTATTAGGGCTCTTGATTATTGTATTTTCAAACAGTTCTTTGAAGGAGCTAATGGTATACATGATCCAATCTTGGGAATGTACGGGCCTTTATAGGTCTCATGCATGCAAGTTTATATATATTCCGGATAGGGGCTCTATTCCTCAATTTGGTCCACGCGTTAGTTTGAGGTGAAACCTCATCTTCTAAGGGTTCTGCTCCTTCTTTTCATTAGTTGAAGATCATTAGTGAAGAAGATACTTTTAAGCTTGCTGAAAGGGGCTTACACCTGTTTCAGCCAGGTGCAAATTGAGAAAGAAAAAAAAGTTTATCAAGTCTCAGCTCGCATTCATTTGATCAATGCATTGATTCAGTCAAAATTAGACTACCCAAATTAATAAATTTAGTGTCACCAATTAAGAACATCCACCTTATTTAGCAGGGCAAAACATGGCAACTCTGCTTTGCTCCAGATTAGCTAGGAATGGCCATATTTGCCTGGCATTGAAATCCCTGCATTGACTTACCAATTCTGTCCAAGACATTTTATGTCTCAAACTTGTTGCTTCTACATTTTAGTGATACTTCCTAAAGTGCAGCTTGCACTCGTCCAATCAGTTTATTCTGGTTACTCCAAGTGCCAGATCAGTAAGCATATTGTGAGCATAAAGTAAACTAGCATGTGTAATGCAATAGGTCTCACATTTGCGAGCTTTTGAGCTATTGGTATTGTAAATGACAGTCCCATTTATTTATTTGTTTTGAAAAGCTGTAAGCTATGCGTAAACAAGCACTTGGTACTTGTAGTCCTTGCTTACGAAATCATGGCTGGCAGTAAAAGAGGTGTAGTTGCTGCCAGAAATTCTTCTCATAACCAACAACTGCAAGTACAAAGTGCATGTTTAGGCACCGCTTGCATGCTTTCAAAATACATAAATTGCTACCAGCGTGTTTTCCTGAGGCGAAAAGCCGGGAAATTCTAATTTGTCTTATGCTTGTGCTTACTGGTGTATTTTAATTCCCATTTTTAAACTTTTGCTAATTTGCACATTTTCACTTTGTTTCCCGCTACCCACCTCTGACCACACAGCCGATTTCACGCTGTCGCGGCTCGAGCCGGGGGTCAGCCGCCATCTTAGGGAGGTGCAGGGATCGCGGTCTAGGCTCTCAGACCCTCCCACCCTCCTCCTGTATAAATGTGTGTCATTTCCCGTCCGCGCAGCGGGCGGGCGCGCCGATGGCGCGCCAAAGGCGTGCCCGTCTGCGCCCGTCCGTGCCCATCCGGGCCCCGGGGCCAAAACCCCTGGCTCTTTTCCTACGGTGCCTCACTTTTACACTAGCAGACAATTACTCGACTTAAGACCTCCTAGGACGCATGAATTGCATTCATTTGACATGCTCGACCGTTTTCCTCAGCACTGCCCTGACTGCCCATTTTTGCTAAATACTCCTCTTTTATGCAACAGTCAACGTCTAATATTTACTACTCCTTCTCCTCCTGGATTTACATTCATTAGTCATAATTGTCGTTCTTTGCCTAAACACAAACGCAACATTTTCGACCTGCTTATTGATGAAGCGCCGGATGCATTATTCATCACTGAATCCTGGCTTCATGATAGCTCCGGCCCTGACATCGCCGAAGCGTTGCCCACTGACTATGCCATTGTTCGCAATGACCGTCCTAGAAGGACGGGGGGTGGTGTGGCGATCATTTTTAATAAAAAATATCAATGTCATTCGGATCCTATCACTTTGAACGGATGTGATGCTCTGTTTTTCAAGCTTACTTTAAATCCTAATTTTACTCTCACAGGGCTCCTAATGTACTGTCCTCCAGGCACGGTAAATTCTTGGTATGCCCAGTTTTTGGATTATATTTCATCTGTGCTTATTTCCTCCAGTAATTTCCTTGTTATTGGTGACTTAAATTTACATTTGGATAACCCTAATGATCATTCTGCAGATAATTGCATTACTGATCTTGCCGCTATGAATTTAATTTTACTCAACAAGGGTCCTACCCATAAGGGTGGGCATCTCTTAGATCCTATTTTCTCAAATTCCTCACATATAATATGTTTTCCTGCCTTGCCTGTCTCCTGGTCTGATCATTATCTTGTTAAATTTACTATAACAAATAATAAAACACAGACTACAGCTAACCCTGCTATGAATCTTAAAAAGAGAGTTTGGAAAAACCTGGACATAGCCGCTTTCAATAAAATTCTGTATGATCTCATGCCCAAATACCCACTTAATTTAGACAACATAAATGCATCTGCCAACTCGGTAAATTCCTGGCTCTCCGAGGCTATAAATACTTGCCTCCCTTTTACAAATAAGAAAAATACTGTCCATAATTCTCCTGCCCCATGGTACAATGAAACCCTCCGTGTTCACAAATCTCAATGCAAAAGACTTGAGCGAACCTGGAGGAAAGACTATTCCATCGCTGCTGGACTTGCGTATAAAGCTGAACTGAAACTTTACCACAAGGCCTGTGCTCACACCAGAGCTACCTATGTCAACAACCTGATCACAGTAGCCATGAATAAGTCCAACGTTTTATTTAAGGTGGTAAAAGACCTTGCTGGTTCACAGACAGTTGCTATACCCCCTCCTCTCTCCAACACGAAATGTGATGAACTTGCCCAGTACTTCACATCCAAAATTGATAAAATTTATAAAGACATAGCAGCCCAAGAGAAATCCAACGTTAGCGTTTTTCCATCCCTCACTACTCCTTGCCCTCCCCCGGCCTCATTGAAGACTTGGCCAAATCTTGTACCCGCTACCCTCTTGGAAATTTTAAACAACATTAAGTCTGGCTCACCCATGGACCCCCTACCCATTTCGGTTTTACGTCAACTTGAGTTTTCTCAACTTGATGTAATCTGCACCTTGTTAAATGCTTCTCTTGATTCAGCCACGGTCCCCCAGAGCTGGAAGCATGCAATGGTGACCCCGCTTCTTAAGAAACCCACTGCGGATCCAAATGTTGCTGCCAACTTCCGTCCTATCTCACTGCTGCCGGCGTTTTCGAAAGTTTTGGAACGGCATATTCATTTACAGCTATCTCGCTTTGTTGTCACCAATAATCTCCTTCATCCCTCCCAGTCAGGCTTCCGTCAAGGCTTCTCCACTGAATCCACTCTTTTAGGAGTAACTGAGAATATTCGCCAACTACTTGATCGAGGTGAAACGGCTGCACTGATATTACTCGATCTCAGTGCAGCCTTCGATACTGTTTCGCACAGTATCCTTCTCAGTAGCCTTGCCTCTTTTGGTATATGTGACAAAGCCTTGCATTGGCTTTCGTCCTTCCTTACTGACCGGACTTTTCAATTTTTTTCCAACACTTCCACTTCCAACACTTATCTTTCTCCACATGGTGTTCCCCAAGGCTCTATCCTTAGTCCTCTTCTCTTCAATCTTTATGTTGTCCCTTTAGCACATGTTGCTCATCACTCTGGTCTTAATCTTTTTACTTACGCCGATGATTCACAGATTGTGTTTTCCCTATCCCAAGCCGACCCTTCATCACCTTCTTCTCTACAATCAGGTCTCAGGGACATCTCCCGCTGGATGAGCTGCAATTTTCTTAAGCTCAACAGCGACAAGACGGAGGTGCTTGTCTTCGGTAATAAGCCTGACCTATGGAGTTCGAGACACTGGCCGTCTACTATGGGAGACTTACCCATTCCATCGGAACGAGCGAGAAATCTCGGGGTCATTATCGATAGGGAGCTATCGATGAAGGACCAGGCTAATAAAGTTGCAGCCACCTGCTTTACTATTCTTAGATGGCTGCGAAAAATCTTCTGGATCCTGCCTTCTGACACCCAGAGATCTGTTGTGACGGCGCTGGTGACCTCCAGATTGGACTACAGTAATGTGCTCTATCTGGGGGCGACCAGGGCGGTCATGCGCCGTCTCCAACTAGTCCAGAATGCCGCTGCTCGGCTTCTGTGCGGATGCCGGAAATACGATCCAATTACCGAACGCATCAAACAACTCCATTGGCTCAACCTTGATAAACGAGTAAAATTCAAGGCACTATGCTTTATGCACAAGATAAAAATTGAAGCTGCCCCCACCTATCTCCAATCTCTTGTCAAACCCTATGTACCCGCACGCTCTCTCCGTTCCTCTTCCCAACATCTTTTCTGTGTGCCTAAGTTTAGGCTTACCAGAGTGGGTGGCCGTTCCTTTGCTGTACTAGGACCCAAACTTTGGAATTCTCTTCCTTTGGACCTACGAGTGGAGCACTGCCATCTTCGCTTCCGCAAAGCCGTTAAGACCTGGCTTTTTGCTCAATAACTCCCTCCGGATTACTATGCTATACTGTCAATCAGCGCCGGGAAACCCTCACGGGTAGCTGTTCGCGCTCTACAAGATTAATAATAAATAAAAAAATAAATAAAAGGCATTACCATTTACAACACCAATAGCTCAAACACTCACAAAGCGAGACCTATTGCATTGCAAATGCTTGTTTAACCCCTTCCACGCTGATGACGAGCTGGGCTCGTCATGGCGTAGCCTCCTCGCACGCTGATGACGAGCCCAGCTCGTCACGTAACATGCGCTTTTAAAAATCTCAGCGTACGAGCGGAATTCCGCTAGCGCGCATGAGGTTAACAGTGAGGCTCTGTTGTACTTGGGTTGTTTTCTCTGCTTCGAGTGCATATGTATGTTGTTCTGTCAGTGAGACTTTCATGCGTGTTGCGTGTTCCTGACATTGATGCTGCACTCTGTGTATAGTGTCTTTTTTAACAGTGAGTGAGGCTATGCGCTCTGCGTATTGTGTATGTTATAATAACGTGCTTCTGACTCTCTGTGCATGCAGCAGTCTGATGCCGTAGCCCCCCTTCTGCCCCTAAAAAACAATCTCTCCCTCTTGCATTCTACACTCAGGATGCCTGGGCTGTTCTGCCCACAGTACTCTCTTACCTCAGTTTACTATTTCCGCAGATTGGGAGAAGCAGAGACTAAAGCATTCTTACAAATAGACTGCATCTGGACTTCCTTTTCCCTGTAAGCCAAAGACTCATCCAGCACTGTAGCATAGGGCGGCACCATACTTTCAAGTCTCGTGATACAGCTCTAATGGAACAAGAAGCGGCCATCATTGTCTCGGGCTGCTTGGAAAGCGAAAACGTGCATTGCGCGCTGAATGTTTCAGGAAGGCATCTTGTGCTTGAGTAGGAGAAATTAGTTAAAGAAAATAGTGCTCACAGACTAAATAAGACATACTGTGTAACATCAGAAGCAAAGGGACGGTCTTCATGGGCGGTTACAGAAGCCAGCATTTACAAAGGATAATGACACAAGCCCATGAAAAATATGGGCAGAGCTTCAAGTTCTTACCTCAATACAGCATGCCTCGCAGAGCAGCGCATGCGCTGCCCAGGCTCGACCTAAAAACACATTCTGAAGCTTTTGATCACTTTACTTTCTAAGAAGGTGATGACCAGCTGAGTGTCAACCAACAAAAACAAGCTTGACTAGAAAACCTGCAGCCCTTTTTCCAGTGGTGGAGGGGTACATTGTCCCATTGTGCCTTAAAATGGGAGGAAATCACACTATACAAATGGCAGAAGCATATCTTCTCTTCAGGCTACATGCTGTTGTTGACAAACCTCGGCTCTCACAAAGAATACATATTTCCAGGTACTTGAGCATGGAAACTCTACAGTGGGAATGGTAGGACTCTGGGCATTCCCAGTGAACTAGAGAAAACACAGGAATTTCTCCAGATACTGCTTTGTTTAGAAGAAATATAATGTGACCAGAAATGTCCTGGCAAAAGATGTAAAAACAAAATGGGCAAGTCTAAGTGACGAAGTAAGCATCGGAGAATTAGAGTGAATGGTAAAAGAGATGGATTATGTCCAAATGTGATACAATGTGGCAAAATGAGTATTCCAAATCCATATGTGTGTCGACAGTCTGGGAAACTAAACATACCTGCCAAATACCTAGACCTCCTGCATCGGATCCAAGTTTGAATCTACACATTGACAAGAATCAAACCGCAAACTTTTAATCCTTCTGTGGATCTTACAGTATCAATTCTGGTCTTTGTTATATGAAGATCTGTTTAGAGAACCTCTGTTGTTGCCAGCCTTATTAGCTACACACACCATTCTCGTGGTTTTACTTCACTGGATTGACTGTTTGCTATAGGTGCCAGAATGCTAGGGAAAGGAATCCCTAAAAACAGTGTACTTCGCTTACATGTTCAAGTATGGTAGGGAGGCACTGAAATCATGTGCACCCATCACAGTGGAGCTTGCTTCTGGCTGCACTTCTCACTCCACACTTCCTAATTGGAAACACATTAAATTAAAATGGCATGATACTTCGCTCTGCGATCACGTTGGCCCTCTGGTAGTGTGTACTTTATTAATGAAGTCTGTAGTAGTTGCAATGATTTGTGTTAAAAAAATCCTGCTTAAATAGAGAAGAAACCATTGGTCACGGAGACGTCATATTTTAGAGACCTGTTAGCTGTGGTGTGCGTTTGTGGTCCTTAAAAGTTATTCCTTAAAATACTTCATTGCGTACGCCTACCACTTCCTAATTCAGGATTTATAATGCACAGCAAATCACCCTTGAGGTCAAAAGGCACTGGGGTAGCTAGCTGCTTCGTGGGGATCTTTTCATTTGAATAGCTAGGTCTGGAGTCCCTTCATGAATTCCTGGAGCGATAAAGCAGGCTTGAAACATAAGGGAAGGTCATTCCAAGCTGTGGCTGCCAGGCACAAAACGCAAGGTCCTCTGCCATGGCATCAACGGATCCGGGGTGTGTCTGCGCGGAAGAGGGAGGCGAATCGCGGGTGTCAGCTGGTCGGCCGGTTTGTGGCATATAATGCATTTATTGACATATGCTGGTCCTTCGTTGTGTAGGGCTTTGTATGTGTGGGTCAAAATCTAGAATGGACATCTTTTCAGACTCATGGGCCAGTGCAGCTTTTTGAGGTGTGGTGTGATGTGGGCATGTCTGGCAAGGTCGAGGATAAGTGTTGCTGCTGAGTTTTGTATTGTCTGTAGTCTCATGAGGAGGCGTGCTGTGATACCTGCGTCGAGTGACCTTCCATAGTTTCCCATAGTGGGAAACACTGCCCCTGCTTTTGGTATGGGGACGATATTCGAGCATTGCTGCAAAACCAGCCCTGTACCAAAAACGGACCCCACCGGTCCAAAACCGGCACCCACCCGTTTTACCCACCGGGAAAGCTCACCGTGCCTCCTACGACCAGTCTGGCCCTGGGTACAAGACTCCTCCTACGTAATGTAAAAATGTAATTTGTGGCGTATTTACTGCTTTGTACTTTACTGACCTCAGAAGTATGCACAACTGAATCTTCCTTGCCAGTGTTTCCTCATAATAACCCCCAGACCACAACATGTTTGAGCAATAATCCTTCAACTAACTCATTGAGCCATTCGTTCTACCCAATTGTGCTTCATAAGATGCAACGTTCAGCACTCTCTTAGTGATAAACGTCATACATAAACCGCTCTCGGAGGCTGTGGAAGCAATGCAGCGAACACTCTGCAGGGAGCGGAAATGCCAAAGCAACCAACATTGCTTTACAATGATGTGACATTTCCTTTCTCTTTGTCCTCCTTGGAAACACTTCAGACATTTGGCTGTCGCCCAGTTCTGAAAAGGCACATCTTTAGATGTACGGAGAAACGTGATGTTTGCAGATGTGTATGACAAACGAGGAAACGGGTTCTGCTACATCAATGTCTGTTTGGGTTAACATTGATACAAACCGAAAATGATTAAAAACACACTGCTGTACACACGTATTTTTTAATAGTGAAACTATTGTACCTCGTGAGTGAAAAACTACCGTTTCGATATTGTGCAAATTAGACGTTTTTGACCCAAATTCAAATATCGCCCTGTGTTGCAATAGATACACAAGTGGGCTGATGTCCCTTGAGGTCTTTCTGTCTGGCTTCTATCTTTATCCAGACTTTTACTAAGGAGTTATTCTATGGATTTTGGGCAGTAAAATGAAAGCCGAGGTGAACAAAGTTGACAAGGTTGTATTTGTACTTATCCGAAGGGACCTGGTCAGTGTGCGTCAATTACAAATTCCACTCGTTCATGCCCCAGCATTCATGCTTTGAAACAAGCGATAGCATCTGTTTCTTACTCCTGTGCTGCTCCCGGGTGGCATGTATTCGTGCAAGCGAGTAGCACAGCGGGCGAACATTTGGGTGATTAGCATATTTAAATAGAAAGAATATGTAATTTTGTAAGGGCTTCTTCTTTCTTAATTCTTTTTTTTGTCATAAGATCTTTCTTAACTCTTTTTAAGGGTTTCCGCTACTGCATGAAAGAACCTTGCGATACGCAGTTTAAAGGGCTTCTATGAAGCATTTGAACATACCACATTCAAAATGCACAAGACCCCACTAACCTGCATGAAGTATCGGAAGGATAAACCAGCATTGAAAATGCAATCGGTTTCGCCTTTGTTTAAGTTAAAGCAATACTGTTTGTAATTAGGTGGCTTTTTAGCTTTGCTTTTATTAATGTTTTTCAAACTTTCATGTACTTAACATGCATATTTATGCATATATGTATATGTATGCATGTATTTATATAGATATGCAGATGTATATATGTTTATATATGGGGCTTACATGCAGGATTCAGGACACACCAGCGTGTGGGGGTTCATTTTGGACTAAAAAGCTCAGGAATAAGTGCGCCTCAATGATGGTTAATGTCAGGGCACTACAACTCCCACAAGCCTCCACAACGCCTAATTAAGGGAGGAGCCTTGAAAGCATTATGGGAGTCAGCCCGCCACAGCACATACCTTCCCCACAGCCCTCGAAGAAGAGGACATTCGAAACGCGTCTGCAAAGGTGGAAGGCTGCATTACCCACCTGCGTGTCCATCCCTGATTGAAATAAAGTCTGGTAACCTCGTGCAAGTTTGTGTGTGTCTTTACGTGAGCTACCAGGTTGTTGACATTTTTTTATGTGTGTGTGTACGTATATATAAGTCCCTCAACTTTTTGATTTGCCGAATAAACATCATTTTGGAAGAACTTATTTATTTATTTAAAGAGTTTTATATAGCGCTGGCTAGACCCGAAGGTATCCAAGCGCTTTACATGAGAATCAACAATGTAACAGAAAAAGATCAACACTTACATAATTCATCAAAAAACATTGGGAGAGAAATGAGAGAGAAAAGTAGTGGAGGGGGCAGGGGAGGTGAGAAAGGGAAGATAAAGGAAGAGACAACAAGGAGAGACGAAAGGAAGTCTGTCTAAAAACCGACTGGGTAGGTGAGGACCAAGGAGGGAATAAAAAATTTGCTAACATTCGCGCCAATAATTTTCAATTCTATTAAGGACACGGAGGCGAGGATTATGCTTCTCTTTCTTTCATTTGTTACTCACAGCAGCCAATGAAAAACGTTTTGTATGCAAACAAAACGTCATCTCCCATGATGCTTGTCCATGCCTCACATCCTGCACAGCCCTACAAGAGCCACTGCATCCTGTTTCTCTTCCTCCCTCCCTGCTCGAACCTGCTCAAGGGGGTGAGGGAGTGTGAGCGGGTGCGAGGGGGGTGAGGGGGGTGAACGGGTGCGAGGGGGGAGAGGGAGTGTGAGCGGGGGAGAGGGAGTGTGAGCGGGGGAGAGGGAGTGTGAGCGGGGGAGAGGGAGTGTGAGCGGTGGTGAGGAAGTGAGCGGGGGTGAGGGAGTGTGAGCGAGTGCGAGGGGGGTGAGGGAGTGAGCGGGGGAGGGGGGTGAGGGAGTGTGAGCGGGTGCGAGGGGGGTGAGGGAGTGTGAGCGGGTGTGAGGGGGGTGAGGGAGTGTGAGCGGGTGCGAGGGGGGTGAGGGAGTGTGAGCGGGTGTGAGGGGGGTGAGGGAGTGTGAGCGGGTGCGAGGGGGTGAGGGAGTGTGAGCGGGTGCAAGGGGGGTGAGGGAGTGTGAGCGGGGGTGAGGGAGTGTGAGCGGGGGAGAGGGAGTGTGAGCGAGGGAGAGGGAGTGTGAGCGAGGGAGAGGGAGTGTGAGCGGGGGAGAGGGAGTGTGAGCGGGGGAGAGGGAGTGTGAGCGGGGGAGAGGGAGTGTGAGCGGGGGAGAGGGAGTGTGAGCGGGGGAGAGGGAGTGTGAGCGGGGGAGAGGGAGTGTGAGCGGGAGCAAGGAGGTGAGGGAGTGTGAGCGGGGGTGAGGGAGTGTGAGCGGGTGCAAGGGGGTGAGGGAGTGTGAGCGGGGATGGAGGGTGAGCAGGTGCAAGGGGGTGAGGGAGTGTGAGCGGGGATGGAGGGTGAGCGGGTGCGAGGGGGGTGAGAGGGGATGGAGTGTGTGCGGGTGCGAGGGGGGTGAGGGAGTGTGAGCGGGGGTGAAGGGGGTGAGGGAGTGTGAGCGGGTGCGAGGGGGTGAGGGAGTGCGAGCGGGTGCGAGGGGGGTGAGGGAGTGTGATCGGGTGCGAGGGTGGTGAGGGAGTGTGAGCGGGTGCGAGGGGGGGGTGAGGGGGTGTAAGGGGGGTGAGGGAGTGTGAGCAGGGGTGAGGGAGTGAGCGGGGGAGAGGGAGTGTGAGCAGGGGGAGAGGGAGTGTGAGCGGGGGTGAGGGAGTGAGCGGGGGAGAGGGAGTGTGAGCAGGGGGAGAGGGAGTGTGAGCGGGGGTGAGGGAGTGTGAGCGGGTGCGAGGGGGGTGAGGGAGTGTGAGCGGGGATGGAGTGTGAGTGGGTGCGAGGGTGCGAGGGGGGTGAGAGGGGATGGAGTGTGTGCGGGTGCGAGGGGGGTGAGGGAGTGAGCGGGTGCGAGGGGGGTGAGGGAGTGTATAGCGGGAGTGAGGGAGTGTGAGCGGGGGTGAGGGAGTGTGAGCGGGTGCGAGGGGGGTGAACGGGTGTGAGGGGGGAGAGTGAGTGTGAGCGGGGGAGAGGGAGTGTGAGCGGGGGAGAGGGAGTGTGAGCTGGGGGTGAGGAAGTGAGCGGGGGTGAGGGAGTGTGAGCGGGTGCGAGGGGGGGTGAGGGAATGTGAGCGGGTGCGAGGGGGGTAAGAGTGAGCCGGTGCAAGGGGGGTGAGGGAGTGTGAGCGGGGGTGAGGGAGTGTGAGCGGGGGTGAGGGAGTGTGAGCGGGGGTGAGAGATTGTGAGCGGGGGTGAGGGAGTGTGAGCGGGTGCGAGGGGGGTGAGGGAGTGTGAGCGGGAGTGAGGGAGTGTGAGCGGGGGTGAGAGATTGTGAGCGGGTGCGAGGGGGGTGAGGGAGTGTGAGCGGGTGCGAGGGGGGTAAGAGTGAGCCGGTGCAAGGGGGGTGAGGGAGTGTGAGCGGGGGTGAGGGAGTGTGAGCGGGGGTGAGAGATTGTGAGCGGGGGTGAGGGAGTGTGAGCGGGTGCGAGGGGGGTGAGGGAGTGTGAGCGGGTGCGAGGGGGGTGAGGGAGTGTGAGCGGGGGTGAGGGAGTGTGAGCGGGGGTGAGGGAGTGTGAGCGGGGGCGAGAGTGCGAGGGGGGTGAGGGAGTGTGAGCGGGTGCAAGGGGGGTGAGGGGGTGTGAGCGGGGGTGAGGGAGTGTGAGCGGGGGTGAGAGATTGTGAGCGGGGGTGAGGGAGTGTGAGCGGGTGCGAGGGGGGTGAGGGAGTGTGAGCGGGTGCGAGGGGGGTGAGGGAGTGTGAGCGGGGGTGAGGGAGTGTGAGCGGGGGTGAGGGAGTGTGAGCGGGGGCGAGAGTGCGAGGGGGGTGAGGGAGTGTGAGCGGGTGCAAGGGGGGTGAGGGGGTGTGAGCGGGGGTGAGGGAGTGTGAGCGGGGGAGAGGGAGTGTGAGCGGGGGAGAGGGAGTGTGAGCGGGGGAGAGGGAGTGTGAGCGGGGGAGAGGGAGTGTGAGCGGGGGAGAGGGAGTGTGAGCGGGGGAGAGGGAGTGTGAGCGGGGGTGAGGGAGTGTGAGCGGGGGTGAGGGGGGGGTGAGGGAGTGTGAGCGGGGGTGAGGGCGGTGAGGGAGTGTGAGCGGGTGCGAGGGGGGTGAGGGAGTGTGAGCGGGTGCGAGGGGGTGAGGGAGTGTGAGCGGGGGTGAGGGAGTGTGAGCGGGGGTGAGGGAGTGTGAGCGGGGGTGAGGGAGTGTGAGCGGGGGTGAGGGAGTGAGCGGGTGCGAGGGTGCGTGAGCGGGTGCGAGGGGGGTGAGGGAGTGTGAGCGGGTGCGAGGGGGGTGAGGGAGTGTGAGTGGGGGAGAGGGAGTGTGAGTGGGGGAGAGGGAGTGTGAGTGGGGGAGAGGGAGTGTGAGTGGGGGAGAGGGAGTGTGAGTGGGGGAGAGGGAGTGTGAGTGGGGGAGAGGGAGTGTGAGTGGGGGAGAGGGAGTGTGAGCGGGTGCGAGGGGCGTGAGGGATTGTGAGCGGGGGTGAGGGAGTGTGAGCGGGTGCAAGGGGGGTGAGGGAGTGTGAGCGGGAGCAAGGGGGTGAGGGAGTGTGAGCGGGGGTGAGGGAGTGTGAGCGGGGATGGAGGGTGAGCGGGTGCGAGGGGGGTGAGAGGGGATGGAGTGTGTGCGGGTGCGAGGGGGGTGAGGGAGTGTGAGCGGGGGTGAGGGAGTGTGAGCGGGTGCGAGGGGGTGAGGGAGTGCGAGCGGGTGCGAGGGTGCGAGGGGGGTGAGGGAGTGTGAGCGGGGGAGAGGGAGTGTGAGCGGGGGAGAGGGAGTGTGAGCGGGGGTGAGGGAGTGAGCGGGGGTGAGGGAGTGTGAGCGGGTGCGAGGGGGGTGAGGGAGTGTGAGCGGGGATGGAGTGTGAGCGGGTGCGAGGGGGGTGAGAGGGGATGGAGTGTGTGCGGGTGCGAGGGGGGTGAGGGAGTGTGAGCGGGTGCAAGGGGGGTGAGGGAGTGTGAGCGGGTGCAAGGGGGGTGAGGGAGTGTGAGCGGGTGCAAGGGGGGTGAGGGAGTGTGAGCGGGTGCAAGGGGGGTGAGGGAGTGTGAGCGGGTGCAAGGGGGGTGAGGGAGTGTGAGCGGGGGTGAGGGAGTGTGAGCGGGTGCGAGGGTGAGCGGGTGCAAGGGGGTGAGGGAGTGTGAGCGGGGATGGAGGGTGAGCAGGTGCGAGGGGGGTGAGGGAGTGTGAGCTTGGATGGAGTGTGAGCGGGTGCAAGGGTGCGAGGGGGGTGAGGGAGTGTGCGAGGGTGAGGGAGTGTGTGTGGGTGGGTGAGGGTGCGAGGGGGGTGAGGGAGTGTGCGAGGGTGAGGGAGGGTGTGTGGGTGGGTGAGGGTGGGGGGGGTGAAAGTGAGGGTGTTTGAGGTTGAGGGGGTGAGGAGGTGTGAGGGTGAGGGTGTGTGAGGGTCCGAAGTAGTGAAATATGAAAGACAGTGGACATGGGGGGTAATGAAGGAGCCGGTGGGGCAATGGATGGGTAGGTATTGGCGGGCAAAAACCGCAATCGAAGGAGAGGCTGAGCAACACTGGAGGCGGGGGAGAAACATTAGCAAAATCAACACAGAGCATGTGGGAAGGGTGGGAGTTTGGTCACACGAGAACTCTCAAAATGAGGGAGACAGCAACACGGAGAGTGGGACAGGTATTTAGGGGGGAGCATTGCGCATGTGCTCCGGCAGAATGATGTGGGTGCCAATGTTTTTACATTTATATATGTATGAGATGGGTCAGCAATTCAGACGGCATGAAAAAGAAGTTGTGCAAAAGTAAATTTGTTTAAGACGAAGGAGCTGACAGCAATTTGCTCACTGGTATCCCTGGCTACCCTCCTCCCTCTGCACCAAAATTGTTTAAAAAAAATGTTGGGGGCATATGAGGCAACGGATGAGCAGGTGGGGAGGGTAATAGCAGCACATGTATGGCAGCATCTCTGGGGCAGGGGAAAAGCTACTGAGAGAGAAAGCAACAGAGAGATTGTACACGGGAGCTTAGAAAACAAAGCCTTAAGTGAGAGCAATAAAGCAACAAGCTCTCGGCATTGCTGTGGCGGGGGCAGGGGAGTGCATTCCTTTGAAGTCTGATGCGGGGGAGCAAATGGTGAGCCCGCGCTCAGCGCACATGCGCTTGGCATAATCCGCATTCCAAAGCCCCCTGGCAGCATTCCTTGGAGCCCCTACATAAGTCTCGCTGGAGCAATGCACAAGTGCATTGGCTCAGGCGAGACATAAAAAGCAAAATCGGATTAACTCTACACCACAGTGATTACCTTGGAGCCCTCTTCTACGCTGCCAACAAGTCTACATTCCCGCATCCCACCAGATAACTACGCCAAGCAAATAAAAGTCTTCCCTGACCTGATGCTTTACAACTGCCCTCGATAGGAGGCCGTAGGATCTTTACTGCGGGCAGTACACTCTGGAATGGCTTACAAGAAGCTCTTCTTTCTGAGCATATATTGATGTGTTCAAGAGTACTAGAGCCCTGTTGACTTACTGTGACCTCTTTCCATACCCTTTCACATGTCTCACTAGTCTAGCAGGATTCAGTGTCTGTGACCATCTCTTTTCTATAAAGTAGATGCCCGGCAGATCTCCGAGTCCAAGACGAATATTTTACAACATTTCCATGCTTTACAGCTAAGTTTGCACCACATAAATACATATGCATACATAAACCTATGTTATTGGACTCATAAGGTTCCCCAAAAGGCCAAGTAGTAAACTGGAAAGGGCTAACTGCATGACTATTATAAAGCGTTGTTTCTCCAAGGATCACCTCATTTCTGTGCACACTTCACATGTTTATTTGTAAAGGCACATTCACCCTAGCAGGAGAATTATGGTACTGACAGAAAAAACGGATGTTTATTGGTACCCAACTGTACTCCTGTCATCTACCCTGGAAGGATGAAAGCTTGTGAGCCACACCCCTCCCCCAGGGATTTGAACCTTTTGATCACGCAGTCGAATACAGATTCCTGCCTGAATGTGATATCATACTGAGCCCCCAGACCAAACTTATATTTTGCTGGAACATGTAATTCCGCTGTGGCACTTCTAAAGTGTGTTCTTTTGCCTGGAGGTGGGCTGATGTGCTGTTACATCTTGCAGAACATAGCCCCTGGTGCTTAAAAGCCCAAGTCCATGACATATTTTGTATCACTTTGAATGGACTAAAGGCAGAGTTTCACATTGTACCGTTCAGAAAACTCACATGCAGTTTCAGCATAAAAGTTACTCTTGTTTTTGATGGGCGAACTCGAACTGATAGTAACGCTATCTTGGAATACCAATATTTGGGAATTTTTAAAAACCTCGCTTGCATAGTAAACCTTCAAGCACCCCTAATATGCACATATTTCAATTGCAGGCCTATTACTCCCCTGAGTCACCTCACTAGATGTCAGTTGTGCACTGCGATTTTTCATTACATCTATTTGTTTAGCAGACAGTGGGAGAAACCGAGAGACCTGAGATGAACCTGTGTACACAAGCCTTGTGCAAACTGTGACTGCAACAGGCCAGGCTGTTCGAGGCAAAGGACATGTTATTACCATGGTGCCATGACTCACTCCGTCTCAGAGAGGGTGACATCCCTCGCCGCTCTGCCACGGATACCTCGGACAGGCCATGTGTGTCTTAAAAACACAAACATTTCTCAGGGTACGGATCTACGCGTGAAGAGATCATGTGGAGTTTATTGCTAGGTAATGCTGTTTCATGCAATGCAACACTTCAGAGCCATCGATCACTTAGAACACTGAGGCTTCATCACGACCAGCAGTTTAAGATAAACAAGCTCGGTGAAAGCGGTCCTCGCGGCAAAGCAATTAAATGAACAAGCGCGCTGCAAAAAACAAAATAGTGCTCACCTACTTATGAAGACCGTGGGTGTAACGCCGCAAGCAAACCATCAAATCCAGATTGGCTGTCCCAAAAGGAGAGAGGGCGCTAACAAGGAGGGACAAAGAAGCCTCCTTTTCAATCCGAAGCCAGCGTTTAGCATGGAGGATGACGCCACCCAAACAAAAAGATGGGCGGGGCTTCAAGTCCCCTTCGGAAAGCGTACTGATGACAATAAGCCTTGCAGAGCGAGGAGCGCATCCAGCATTAGGTCTGTAAGACCTAAAAACGTCTTGATTTCTGTACTAGTGAGGGACAGAAAATTAAAGGCAGTGAAAAGAATAATGCAGTTTTAAATGTAAATGTGTTTGTATTTATATAGCGCCTTCTACCCAGAGGTCTCATAGCGCTGTATTCATACCGCTGTGGAACCCTTCCTGGCTTTCCTGTGAGATGTCCACTCCTGGGCACCCCCAAGGTGAAGCCAGGCATCAAAGCGCTGCTGGGGCCGTTGTGGAGATTAAGCAAGCTATTGCCCAGCGTCAGAGTGGGACCCATGATTAGACTAGGCACCGAGGCGAGAATTATCAGGTCCGGGGAGATTGAGTCCAAGAGCCACGAGGCGGGAATTGAACCCTGGTCCCGGGCCAGACCTCTGCATCAGGGTCTGCCGCTCTGACCATTGAGCCACGCTTCTCCATCAAAAGGAGTCCTCACATAACCGACTCAAGATTGTTTCTGGTTTTGAGTATTATTCTCTTGCCATATTATCGCATTAATTTTATTATATAACAGAGGCATGAGGCAAGCCAGATAGCCCCAAGAACCAGGGCAGTATCAAAAAAGGTGGTTTACTTGGAGGAAACGGTTTTTTTAAATAAGAAAACCAGTCATTCATTAATTCACAACATAAAAAGAGCAAATGTAAATGGTATGCCACAACCAAAGAGAAAGAAAAACAAATACCAAAAATTATTCAGTACAGATATTATTGTTGCGAAATGATAAAATATTGTGACAGTGCTGTGCTTTGTGTGACAAGTGAGGTGCAAAGCAATTCAAATGTATAAAGGAAATCTTTCAACCAAACAATAGACTCTATGAACCAAGAGATATTACAAATCATTAGCTAATGTTGAATGTATAAAGGAAATCTTTCAACCAAACAATAGACTCGATGAACCAAGAGATATTACAAATCATTAGCTAATGTTGGTCACAGTACATTCATGCTTGTAATAGATATCGATGATAAAACAGTTTATACTGTAAAGAATGTGTCAGTCGTCATAAGGACAGGGTCAGGTAAATAGAAGTGAACCACCTTTTTTGTGACACACAGTATTATTATATTAAAGCATAGTTATGAACTCAGGAGACTTTCTTAACTCTTTGCTTGAGCAACACAAAAAACCACTTTGAGGGAACAACATGTTGTACAAAGCAAGCTAGACATATACATTTCTATTACATAATTCTCCCAAATCCTACTTAGTTGTGTAATGGTTGACTGCTCATCCATTCACACCTGCATCGCATAATTCCGAAACATAGGGACCCTCCTAAATTTCTATAGGAAACATTCTGCTACCAAACCACATACCAGGCCCAGTTCAGATACTGACCTGAAAACAGTGGCAGAGACATCCTTGTTGGGACTGTTGGCAGCCTACCGACAGACGTGCCTGGGCAATTGGACCATAACTGGTGCAAAGCCTACGTGCCCTATTTTTCAGAGCATTAATGTAGAGCAATGCCTGCGGCCCTCTATTACCGTTACATCTTAAAAGCCCACACTAGAGTAAAACAGCAATTGTTAAAAATTATGCTAAATGTTGATGCTGGAATGCAAGGTTGTCCATCTTGTTGAGCCTACTCCCAACATGGTTCCCTGACTATATAGTATTCTCATTCATGTCACTAAAATGATGTGCTGTGGCTTGTACCTCTTGTAGCTACTATATTTGCTGCTAAGATAAATGCACACCATTTTCATTAAAAGTGTTTGCCCTTAAGGTAGCCATGGGGAATAATGTATAGCCACTCGGTTATTTAGAAGTCATATAACTGTTTGGGCATTGTGCTAAATTATTTAGGTCTTTCACAGACAAACCGTGCCTCCACTCACTCCTCAGGATAATCTGACTTTGCATTACTTTCTTAAGGAGGACCTTTCTAACCTTTTGGCTTCTGTGGACCCTCACAGAATCATTCCTGGAATCCGGGGACCCCCACTGAGTCATTATTGGAAGCTGGGGAACCCCAGCCTATGCAATACACAAAAATACAAAAAGTATACCCCAAACAAATGCTGAAATATTGAAATATTATGTTTAACTCCCAATCAAATATAAAAATGTTTTCACATTTTTAATTTTGCTTCTTTATTTTTACATATTTTATTCATTCTAATATATAATTTTATTTGATTTAGTAACACAGTCGCCCCCCCCCCGCCCCCCTTGAATAGGCCTTGAGGACCCCAGGTCTCACAGGTTAAGAACTACTGTTCTAACCTACCAAGAAACAAGGGTTTGATCAGGTCACTCTCGCCTAGATTGGCTAAATCACTGCCACCAATTAAAAGCATGATGAGGGCGGGCGGTATTAGCCTCCCACACAAGGCCTTTTCTGCAGTCTGTTTAATCTGCCGTAACTGAGTTAATCAATGCCTGACCAGTGCAACTGAGTATAAGCTTCACTCGAATGCCTCGCATATTTACCCTGAATTTGACCAGCACACTAGCACCCAATACACAGATAGTGAGGAAAATATAAGCATTGAGACCAATTCATTCAACAAATCCAATGGTTCCCTGGGGACCCAACCCACATAGATAAGGTTAATACTCACATAACGCTTACTGTAATCAGACGTCACCCTCTCGATCATTTTGACTAGGCATGGCTCCAGCCCCAATCTGTCAGTAGAGGTGGAAGTCTCGGCCCTGAAAGAATGTGAACTGACGATAGTCCTCAGTCTCTGCTTTCGGGAGTGCTAAGGCTAAACCTTTTGATTGGAACCTAGATATTGGTACACCGTTTGAAGTAGCTTTGCATTCAGTTGCTTTGTCTGAGACAAGGGGAGGGAGACTGGAATAGTATCCCTCATAATTGGCAGGAGCAGCCCCCACCCAAGTCGGTCTTTGAACTGGCCACTTTAAACACAGTGCTGAAAGCCATACAAAAACACTGCTTTGAAGATTTATTTTCAGCAATACAGACCCATTGGAAGGAACTTATTCAGATCGATGGAAAGCCTAACATCCCCTGTAAGCACCCTCCATCTTCTCCCAACCTTTTTGTTCCTTGAGTATGTAGAAAGTATTAGGGACCCTATGCCCCCACCATTGGCAATGAAAGTCAGGGTTGTAAGATGCACATTGGTAAAAGCTTCTGACCTCACTTCACCTCGCAAACACCCCAGGAAACGAATCCAAGACACCTGTGAGAACATTCCCACACCTGAGGTCCCACCAATAAAAGTCAAATGGGGATGGAAAGCCTCCCAGAAGCCGCTCCCCGGGGGTCCTCTTAGTTTTTGCTGCTAGGTTGGCTGATACAAGTTCTGGTAAAACTGCACCAACATTTCAGAGATTTGCAGGTAAAGGAGTGGCTTTTGCTGTCCCCAGGTGAAAGCATAAATATTGCTGCATCTTAAAATCTGCGAGGTATTAGCAGCATTCCTTATTGCACCTGGGACATGTTTAGCCTAAGAAAGATGTTCTACTTCAAGAAAATGAGCACAGTGTGTGTCAGCAGTCGCAGCACCATTTTACTTTTAGCATGTTGAAAGTTAATCAACTCGACCAAAGACTTACTGTCGAAGCAAAACACCACCTACCAGTCATGGAAACGATCAGCTCAAGCATGAAGAGCCACCGACATGGCAAAGTACTCGAGTATTCCCCACCAGACCACACTCAAACCAATATCCAAGCCACATATCTGCACACCATTTGGACCCTAAAGTGGCATAAAAGCCATTAACGGCAGTTGCATCAGTGAATAAACTTTCCGTGTGATTAGAAACAGTGGGAGGAGGATACACGATGCGCCAAAAAACTATCCAAGGAGGAACCCCCATCAAAAAAATGTCTTTCTAACTAGAACTAAAACGTAGGTCCCTTGATGCTCCTCCCTCAGACCAGACCAGACATGGCATGCACAATTGGCCTCGAGAAGGGACAACCCATACGGATGGTGCGAATGGCTATGTTAAGCCGCTCACTTAACAAGCAGAGCAGGTGCAGGATGACTTTGTGCACCACCAAGCATGACGTTATTGACTTTTGAAGTCCTCCACCTTCTCCAGGGGTATATGGCAAACTTAATTCACTATAGCATTCTCAGTGCAAAGGAAGACTGAAGAGGTGGCTGAGCCACTGATATTTATACTTTTTTTTATTGAAAGAGTTTTATATAGCGATGGCTAGACCCGAAGGTATCAGAGCGCTTTACATAAGGTTCAGCAATGTAACAGAAAAAAATGAACAATTACACATTGCGTCAAAAAATAAGTAATACATTAAGAGATGAGAGAAAAAATCTGTGGAGGGGGAAAGGGGAGGTGTGAAAGGGAGGACGAGGGAGGAGACAACAGGAGAGACAAAAGGAAGTCTGTTTAAAGATCGACTGGGTAGGTGACGTCCTAGGAGGGAATCCACGGCCCGTCTCCCCTTTAGCTAAACCAGGTAGCTCCATCGACCAACAGACAAAATAGTTTGGTCTCAAGTGATGACAGGGCTCGAAAAATCTCAAAAATGGTACTAGTCCTGCAGGACTAGTACCTTAAAAAATGTCCTCGACCTAACTGCAACCTACTTGACCTCCGTCTCTGAAAGAGTAGCAAATGTGACAAGATAACAATATTTAAAGGCATCTTTATTGCTCATTAACTTTGTGAGCAATAAAAATGCATTTAAATCTTGTTATCTTGTCACATTTGCTCCGTTTTCGCAGACAGAGGACAAAAGTTGTTTTGTTTTCCTACTCACCAGAAAGGGAGAGTAGGACCTAAATGTACCTCGACCTTGTTAAATTTAGCTCGACTATGCGAGCGGTCGAGTGAAATTTTTGAGGCCTGGATGAGGGAAGAATTTCACAGAAAAACAGGGTGGGGACAAAGGGCAAGGGCAGGTGAGGGCAAAGGTCAGAAGCTGGAAAGAGTAAGAGCAGAGGTGGGTGAGGGTTGGGGGAATGGAGAGGGGGGAGAGAAGGTCTGAAGAGAAGGTCAGGAGAGACACGGGCGAGTTTGCTTGAAGTCCGGCTGGGTAGCTGATGGTCAAGGAGGGAGTCCAAAGTCATTCTCACCTTAAGCTTGCGAGGTAGCTCCATCGGGCAACAGACAAAAATAGCTAGGTCTTCGCTGTCTAGGGAAGTTAGTAGGGTAAAGGTCCTGGTGGGTTGGCGGGGACAGGGACGGGTGAAGGCTGGTTGAGGTCCCGACTGTGATCAGTGATTAAAGACCAGGGGAGGAAAGAGCATTGCCGAGGGTCTCACTGAGTCGGCCATCTGGAACTCAGGCAGGGGGTACGAGTCATTGCAAGTTCAGATAGTCATTCCCCATGAATCTCTGTGGCCCGGAAGGGAAGTGTTAGGGCGGCCATCTTAAGATCCGGTCGAAAACGCTGGGGCAGAGACAATTCGAGCCATTTGCAATATGAAGATCGTCTAGGAGACCAAAGCGGCCCCACAATGATATACATCTCCCCATCAGTGGGCACAGGTACAGCAACGATCGTCCAGCATGCCCAGGTCTCCTCGTGCAGCACCCCATGTGGATGAGACTCTCTGAGTGGTCCTCGTTTCGCGGCCATTTTAGTGTCCGGCACCATCCACGAGGAGATCGCAGAGGAGACAAAAACGGCCTCACAATGAAGAGCTCCTCACAGCCAACTGGCAGCATCAGCGCAACTGACCAAAATTGCCCAGACTTCAGCGACAGTACAGTGATAGCGATACCTCCCCTCACTCCAAACCCCCCCCCCCCCACCCCCGGCACCAGGGCAGACCTCACCTCCACCTCAGTTAGGACTCGGTGTAGGAACTGATAGATGGGCGAACGCTGCGGCTACGGCAACCCTCCACACACTGTGGTCGGGCCACACATGCGTATGGAGGCTGAAGACCCTGCGATCACGGGCTGTGCCCTCGGTGTAACTGATTCGCCTCCGCTGCGGGCGCCCGCCGGGGAAGTTGATAGGGTAGCCCTTGATCTCGCCGCAAACCGGTACAGGTTTCCGGGGGCCTGCTCCTGATGTCGCGGACCCCGCACTTCTATGTCCGAACGTGGGTCAGTTTCACCTTGGGCGCCATCTTAAGGCGCGATCGCCAGGGGAGGATTTTGCCGATATGATGGCAAAGCAGCCGCTGAGTGGATCGACGGCCACAGCGGCAGACACTCCCGATCGTCTGATGTCGGGAGTTAGCCCTTTCTGATGATTTAGTGGGGCCTGAAGCGCCGTGCTAGGTTGAGCGCAGGGCTTCCATGGAGCTTAAGCTCCGGATATCACTCACCAAGAGACCCAAACTTAGCGATGAGGTCACCGAAGCAAGACAATTCAATATTTTATTAAGACCAGGATTCTGCACATCATTGAGAGTTCCCCTGGGCCCAAGAACAGTCATCCAAATAGTGGTCCTTTCTGTGTCCTTTAAAACCCGCTCTAAGAAAGTAGTCAACTGCTAAATTTACGCGCAAGACACTGCACACCTGAGGGCACATTTTTCAACCTGGAACCCCAGCACACAGAAGTCATCAGGGTGAACAGGCAAACGACGAATTGCGAATTCTGTATCCGCTTTTGCTATGAGCATTTCTCAGGGCTGTGAGCGTGGCCGATAGCCTAGTCTAAGGAATTGTTCCTTAAAGAGCACCGGTCCATATCAATCGCCTAATTTACAGATTCGCTCTGAATCTCTAGGCTCCTCCTTAGGGAGAGCGCTCAAAGGAGAGCAAACCAAATTGTTGAGTGGTTCCTTCTTGAAGGGACTAGTCACTGCGTAAAAGTCTGGTCATATTATTGCCTGTCCAGTTTAACATCGGCACATTTGTTAGAATGTTTTAAGAGTAGCTGTAAAAAAATAGTATTTCCACGTTTGAAAGGGGCCAAAATATGTAACTGGTAAGGGCAAGAGGAAGAAGTTTATTAATTAAAATACATTTCATAAGTTGTATTTGGCGGTAGAATTCTAAGGAAGGTATTGTTGTTAAACTGAAACTCTGCCTCTGTTTATGCTCTTGACTACACACCTGTGCATTTGTGGGAGTGGTAGTGCAGCAGAAACTGGTACTGCCGGGATGTAGGTTATGAAAACATTTTTTACATTCCAAAAACACAGAATCGAACTCCATCTAACACTCCTCGTGGAAATGAAACGGGGGAGGATTCTGCAAATTCCTTTCTGTAATTTGTTTTGTTGATCTCTTGGGTGGAGATAAGGCCCTGAGCCGAGTCTGAATCTACTGGATGACTGAGGTTATTGCTCCGCACGTGTGTGCTCTGGTACAGTATCTGTCAGTAAACTTCAAAATGTGGTGATCGTTCATAGAGGGAAAACGACAGTTTGACGAAAAGTGAAAGCCTCTTTATCGATACTACAATTTAAAGGATAACACAACAAGTTCACGATTAGGGAGTAGAAACCTACTTTAAAGAGAACCTCCAACTTTGTCTGCGGTTCCGCCGATTTAGAGGACGGGGTTGGCCTGGCACATAGTTTCTCCCTGTGCAGGCTCATTAAGGCAGTTGGAACCATCTTTTTTTTGTGCTCTCTACCAAAACCTTGAAGAATTCAGATAAATGCTTCTTGCACCAGATCCAAAACATATTTTGTGTTCCTGTTCCACCCAGCAGGCATACAAGTGGTTTAAATACACTCCCTTAATTGTTCCCAAAAACCTTCATTGTTCTAACTAGGCTCCTGAAAGATCAAATGTCCTATCGGTCTGCTAAAATTCACAGTGATTCCTCAGAGGCATATTTCCAACATGTTTTCTGGCAATGGGACCGCTTAAGAGGGCAGGAAGTTTGTAAAAGAACAGGAAAAAATCAGAACAGATTGCAGAAAGCTGGTTACAGCGAGTTCATCTGTAAGAAAACGGAAACCTAGTGCTGCTAAGTTGTGAGGGATGCTGAGATTGGCAGGTTAGGTTAAGTTAGCGACTTTGTAAAGTCACCTTTGCCATGCACATGCATTATACCATTGGCATCTCTTCTTTGTTTATGTTTCTACAAGCCCCGCATTAGCAATATTCTATTTCTGTATAATGGAAACCGTGTGCATTGTTGATTGTGTTATGAAAAAGTGGATGCAAGAGTTGAGCATGATTTTGTTTGTGATACTTAAAGTTGTACCTCCGAAATCACTTACTATTGTGATATTTTATTCTTAAAACCCAACTACACTGCAAGAAAAGTTACCTGAGATATGAAAAGACAATCATGCACACAAAATGAACGCTGTTCTTGCCATTCGTCCTCAAGCGTAGAGTCATAGATTCCCTCACTGACTGTACATGAACACAGAGCGTTTCTTTATATTGATATGTTTAGAGCCTTGTTCTTTGAAGGAAACCGTTTTTTTTACAGTATTTTTTTCAAGAGCACTATTACATTTCACAAAGTATTTTCATGACGTACTTTTTCGTTATAAATGTTTTTCTTTGATGTTCTCGTGATTGTCACTTACATAGGTGTTCATTGTTCACTTTTCAACGTACTTTAACCTGAAGACCTCCACTAGCATCATCAAAGCGGAGCAAACCCATGCTGAAACTTTCAGATTCCCAGATGTCACGGTTGCAGAGTTAGCCAAATTGTTCACATACAAAATTTCCCATGTTTAGTTATGTTAAAAACCCTATAAACAAAATGTCCAGATTTATTTTGAATAGAAGGTTAAGGTAGTACAAAAAACGGAGATGAGAAAAACCTATTTAAATTATTTTCCTACATAAGTTGTTTTAATCTTTCAAGATTAGATTAGTTAAACCAAAATTACTGATTAAAACGTTTGATTTAAAAGAAAATCTGTCCAAATGAGTTTTCAAGCAGGGTTTTGGCCTTCACTCACATCTGATTACATGTATTGCTGAGACAGAAACCTTGGTATAACTCTTGGGAACCCAGTAGTTGGAGGGTGTGCGTTAGAATTTTTTTTACAGTGAATGAGGAAATATAATCTTTTCTAAATGCTACCTTTAAAGGTGTATTCTCCTTGATATATTCTATACTCTTGAGATCTCAGTCCTATTGAAGAATCACAAACTTCTTACAAATGTAATTCTCTAAAGGAAAGTAGATGGAAGTAAGCAACAAGAGCCCAATGTCTCAAGAGTTGGCTGGATGTGATTGTGAATGAGCTGCAACAGTCTCACCACCTAGGTACTGTTATGTTGCTCCCAATCCATTTAAAAAATGTTATAGATGCTATTTAAAACCTTAACCATTGCACGCATATAATAGAACATTAGCTCAGAATTTCAGCTCCCGTTTCCTGTGAGGGTTCATGATTTCGTGTAGCTGTATGCAGTAAATATAGAATAGAATACCCTTCTAATCTCCAAGAATGAGTTTACCATGTTCATGCAGAAGCCAGCTCCGACAAAAAAAGGAAAAGTTTGGTCTGAGTCAACCTGTACTTTCAGCCACATGGAGTACAGGACGAAAGATTGTAATGAACCCTAAACGTTTTCATCAGGGCGAGGTGATGAGGTAACTCCTCTTCTTCTCCACCCCCTCCTCTCTTCCCCATGCACATGGAGATTTTTAGCAAAATAACTTGTTTCCCCTCGGCTAAACAAAGGCCAGTTAGCTTGTGTCTCACACTATTTACATTTTACCCCGCTAGAGA
Organism: Lissotriton vulgaris; assembly: GCF_964263255.1. NCBI lineage: Eukaryota > Metazoa > Chordata > Amphibia > Caudata > Salamandridae > Lissotriton > Lissotriton vulgaris. The sequence continues at coordinate 2,070,779,290 of NC_141687.1, forward strand.
CGGGTGTAATTGTGTTGAAAACTAATAATTCATTTTGTGAGCTAAATCCATCAAGTCCATCCATCCTCTGTCTCAATTTCTCACTGCTATACTCTGCACTGCATCAATCCTCTGCCCAGTGTCCAAACATGCACAGTAGAGCTATGGCAGCTTAGAGTCATTATTCAGGCATGTACCAATCCGAGAAATACATAGGCTGGTAGATACATGGACTTCTTTATAGTCACATTTACCGAATCTTATATGATTTTAGCTTCTGTGGTAGGGGCGCACATCTTGGCAGTAGGTTCTGAAGACCTAGCATGCTTAGGTTTACAATGTGTTTTTTTTTTCTTCCAACGTCTCTATGCTGTGGAATAATCTACCCATAAATTTACACATTGAGATTGGCAGGATAAAGATGTAAGATTATGATAACCTTCATGGTGACACTTCTCTTAGTTTGTCGGCTCTCTTATTATCTCTACCTTCTTCCTGATCCCTACAACCCCCCCCCACAAACATTAGCATTTACAACGGCAATAGCTCAAAGTTTCACTAATACAAAACCTATTGCATTGCAAACACTTGTTTTTTAAAATATTTTTTTTTACCATCTGGCTTTAGTATCTAAATGGGCCTGTTTAGGAAATTATTTTACCACTTCCTTCCTCCCCCTTACCTGGTAGAGGAAGTACGCTTATGCTTTCTCGGGCAGATTATATCATGGACCTTGATTTAATACCCAAACTATTACAAATGAACAAATCTAGAGTGTAAAAAGTTGTTTTTAATGTTAATAAAAATATGCGTTTAGATGAGCATCATCTAGGCCAGTGGTTCTTAACCTTTAGACTTCTGTGGACCCCATGTAATTATTATTGCAACCTGGGGACCCCCACTTAATTGTTGACCCCAGCCTAAGCAATTTATATACCACAAAATAATACAGAAACGAGCATTTATCAAACAGATACACAAATTATAAAATAGTTTAATTCACAGACCAATATAAACATTTTTGTTGTATGGGATGGTCGTAGCTGTTTTAAATTCAAATGAGGCCATCCACTGTCCATACTATATTCTGTTTTATACACTAGCACTGCACCCCCAATCAATCTGAAGATCCCAAACTAAATGTTTTGCCTCCAGTTTTAAATTTGTTCACATTTTTATGGGCCATTTAATAATCTTTTAATATTTAATTTTCTAAGCAGTCACGGATCCTCTAAGTAGGCGCTGTGAATCCCCCCATTAGTTCCTGGACCGCAAGTTCAGATCCGCTGATATAGACTTTACTATTAAGGACTATGTCCAACAGAGCCAGAATGTATTTATTTGTTTTGGAGCCACTTTATAGCGTTCATGTATCTGAGAAGGGCACTTATTCGCACGAGGCATGAGTTACAGAGGTGATCAGATTTACATAACGAATGCTGTATTCATGCACATAACAAGGTAGTGACACAGTTAAAATAAGATGTAGGCATTGGGGGATACGATATTGATGCAGTGACTTAGGAATGGTACTACATGGAAACAGACTGGCACAGCTGGAATGTAGCTCCGTTCCATTGGTTGAGGTAGGTCTTGAAGGATTATGTGGGGCTTGCAGGATGTTTTTATACCAAAGTTGCTCTTAGTAAATCTGATGATTTTAGCAGATTTAATCAATGAGATTGAAATAAACTAAGAAATTAAGTCTTGCTTCATTGCAACACCCTGATATTGTACGTGAATATGACATGGCCCAATAGTTCTAAGGACGTTGGGGCCACGCCACAGTGACATTGTTTGATCCTTACCACTTATGCGTACTACTGAGATCATTTGAATTGGTTGTATTTTAAGTGTTCTTTTTCTTCCCGCTTGTAAACCAGCTTTTATGATTTGTAATGGAGAAATCCGAAATGACTGCTGAATGACCCATTAAGGGGAGTGGGGATTTGTACCCGGCTGCAGGGTGACTTTTGACTTTTGTTCTTGCTCAGGCCCCATCAATTGCATGCAACAGTGACATCCTTCTTTGTGGCAGCAATAGCATAATGGGCGGCTTTTCAAGTAAAAGAAAGGTGCTGCGTACACCCCACTTGAGTGCGCCACATATATAATTATGGAAGATTAGTCGCTAATTAGAGAGCAAAGGGCAATCCTTCCATACTAACAAGTTTGAAACCTCAAAGAGAAAGTTTGCGGATTCCAGTTTTACTTTCTTCGTGACTGACCGCGTTCTCGCAATAGCTAGCGGACGACGTTTGGAAAGGATAAACTGCAGCACTCAGTCTAGCTGTTCATCATGTAGTGCTCATTGCAACCATCCTTGATGTAACAAGCCATGGTGGTGGGTTGCTGGGTTCAAGGCTAGTCACATAGCAGGTTAATGGACGGCACTCAGCATGTTAATCGGATTGGCTTTAATAGAATAACTCCTGAAGTGCCATCTTAGATGTGCTTTTTCCCTGCAGTTTTTGTTGTACAATTTTAGCTATACCTGAACTCCTCAAATGATATGTTAAACATGGAACAGTGTTTTATTCCTGAGTTTATTTTCTTTATCTCTTAATGTAATTGTGAATTGTGGTGCCATCTGCTTGATGTAATTAATCAAAACTTATTCAGTGAATTTACGCCCTCCATGACTGCCCAGCGCCTAAAATAACTGTCTTTCCTGGAATCAAGTTTTACTTAATTAAGGACTGCAATTGAAATTGGGACTTGTGTGTAAACTTGATTTAACTAAACCGCGCTGAGAATGACCTAGATTTAGACGCCGAATAACAGGTAGTACATACACAGATGTGTTCGAAACCATGGCTCTAAAATGGCATGTGTGATTCCTTCAAGGATGCCTTCATGAAACTTTATTTGCAGGGCTAAAGTTATGAAAACAATCCTGCCCCTCCCCATGCAGCATTCATTTATGGGAGTGAGCTATTGAGCATCTATAGATGAGGCTCTACCCCACTCATCCAAAACTCTGCTACCAAATATATACTTTAACATGCCAAACAGGACACCTTGATCCCTCCTCTTTCCATCAGTGTGTAACGTAATCATAACATAGCAAAATCCTATGGTATGGCCCATTTTGATCACCTTCACCTATTAGCACACATTGGAACTGAAGAACCCATGCCTAATCTTTCCTTTGCCTGATTGCATATGGCCCCCTCTACCATGAGCATGTATCCTCTGTCTACCCCAAGAAACACACAGGAGTCTGATTTTGCTCATTCTAGCTAAAGAACACCACAAGGACGTAAAACATGTATTTGCAAATGAAAAATTATGGAGACATTGTAGAAAAGCTTGTAAGATCTGTTGGTAAAACTTGGAAGTGTTCCTATTGCTTGAAAATATTTTGATGCTTTTGTTTAGCTTAATTTCTTTTTAGTAAAAAAATGATTTTGTGATCTAATCCAGTATGGATGTGGGATTATAAAATGCAGGAATTAGTTGGCCCATGGCCGAAAATGTCCAAATATCTAACCTTAAACATTTGACTGATCTCTGTTGTTGTTACTGTATTTAGAAATATGATGACCTATCTGGGAAGGCACTCTAGACATCACAAAGGTGGGGCATGTTTTTTCAATGGATGAGGACGCCCGGTTCACTGATCGCACCTTCATGCCGAGATTCCTACTGAGCCGCATGAAATCCGCGCTGCACGCTACCTTCCCCACGTACCCCGCGGAGCTGGACTCTTTCCCTCCATTCACTCTGGTGTTAGTCCCCCGGCGGCACCCACCTTATCTCTAAAATGTACAGGGCCTGCGCCGGGATGCTGCAGGCGAATGACTCCATCCTTAGACGAGACTGGGAGGCAGACATGGGGTGCACCATCACAGATGAGCAGTGGGTCAAATGCTGTGAGGCCACCAAATACATTTCACTTAATTCGCCATAAGCTGTTACATTTTAAATTTCTCCGCCACGCTTACTTTACACCTTGGCACACAGGATTGACGCTGAACGTCCACACACCTGTTTGAAATGTACTGCACCGTACTCCGATTTTATCCATTTGGCATGGACCTGTCCACGATTGCAATCCTCTAGGGAAGATAATTGGACTTAGATTGGTCCCCGTTCCCGAGATTGCCCTGTTGGGGTACACTGTACAAATTCCTAAGAAAGACAGGAAACTTACGTCATTGGGGCTGCTTTTAGCTAAACAAAGGTGGCCATTCTCTGGGGTAAGAAGTCTTCTCCTAAACTGCAGGATTGGGCTGGAAATCTGGCAAACTGCAACACTAACACTGAAACATATGCCAGTCTCATGTCAGCTGTGTCACGGCCGCGGGACATGTGGGGGACGCTGAGGTCCTATTTTGAGACTACCAAGCGAACTTCTAACTTATAGGTGGGTGCTGGGTTGGTGCCCGAGGGGGTGGGCTAATGGGGAAGTCTTTTTTTTCTTCTTTGGGCTATGGTTTCCCTATCAGACTTGGATAGTTCACTTAGGCCGTGTTCCACTGCTACAGTTTGGAAATATTGCTGATAGGTATCTGGTTCTCTGAGACTTGCTCTGCGGCTGGAGGGTGGGGGTTTGGGCTGAATTGCTCTGGTACTGGACTGGTTCATCATGTGGAACACTGAAATGTTCATCACTGTGTATGCTGCTGTCAGGAACGATTTGATAAATATGTTGGATTACTGTTTGCAATGCAATGTGACTGCTCTTCTATAACTGAAAAATAAAGTTTAAAAAAACCTATCTGGTAAATTGTAAATTGATACTTGTATAGCGCACTACTCACCCGCAAGGGTCTCAAGGCGCTTGTACGAATACCGCTGTGGAACCCATCCTGGCTTTCCCTGTGAGGCGTCCACTCCTGGGCACCCCCAAGGTGGAGGCCAGGCATCCTTAGCGTTGTGTGGGCCGTTGTGGAGATTAAGCAAGCTATTGCACAGAGTTGCAGAGTGGGACTCCATGATTGGAATAGGCACGGAGGCGAGAATTATCAGGTCCGTGGAATTTTTGAGCCCAAGACCTGCCGAGGCGGGGAATTGAACCCTGGTCCCGGGCTAGACCTCCGCATCAGGGTCTGTCGCTCTAACCATGGAGCCACACTTCTCCACACCATTAATTAAATATTTATGGACCACAAAGCCCCCATGAACTCTTATGGGAGCGATTATCTTCCTGGGGGCAAAAGAGAGCTCCTTCACCTCTGCCAGCTTTTTCCTCATGCACCTTTATCACAGTTTCACTACAGCTCACTTGGTTCCCACCTGGATTTGGTGAAGGCGTTCTGCACCACGAAGGGCAGCGAGACCCATCACCAATGACACCAGAGATTTTCTCCTTTCTGCCATGTGCAAGAGCCAGGAGGAGACTGAAAGTCCACGAATTCTCTAGAAGAAGACAGCTGACTGTGCACCTGGAAAAGGTACTGCCTTGGTACAACTCTGGTGGCTGACCTTATAGGAAGAGACTCATTTTTGTGAGGGATCCCCAGACCCAACCATTTCCACATTGAGCTGTATTTGTAGTGTCATGCACGTTTTGAGCCTTTTTGCTGCTTTTTCTCATGCTCTTATGGCTGCCTGTCTGTCCATTTTCCCCTGCCCCAGGTTGCCTGCAGACCCTAGGCATCCACCTACCTCCGTATTGGAGCCCTGGGCTGCTTTAATATAAACAGATGACAGTGTTCTTTTCTTTCTGACTTTCTGCCATTGCAGAATCTTCAAGCCCTTCACGATGCTTGGCTCCCAGGACTCCATGGTTTTCATCCAGAGTTCAAACATTATGCCATCAGTTCACTGTGTAGTAGGCATGATCATTCAAGGCATTGCAGTGAGTGGGTACATAGTTATGTTTTATCCTAAACCACTTACTGTACTCGCTACATGGGGTTAGTGAAAAAGTGTCTGTGCTTACAGTGAGGTAGTGGTCGAGGTGTTGTAAATTGCCATAATTGCTTAATCCCTGTGGGAATATACAGAGTAGTTAATCAGCATGTGACCAACACGCTTTATACCATTTACACCGTTGAATAATAGAGAAAACAGAAGCTCAGGCTAAAGAGCACAGTTGCCGTCATTATTTTAGAGTTCTCTGGATTTCAGTTTTCATCAAATGAAAGAAGTAATAAATAGTGCAGATTAGACTTTCTTGAAATAAACACTAATTGTGTGTCTGCAATGCTGTTGTCTCCTCTGGTGCCGCTTTGTACCCTAGTAATAAAGAGGTGGTGCCAAAATTGGCAAATTTAGAACTGGGGACCAGTGGTTTAATACATCATTGGCATTTAAAAATAAATACCTACCAATATCATTACCGCTGTGCCATCATTTTCCCAAATTGGTTGCTAGTAAAGCCAGATGTGCAGCAGGATTGGGCACTGTTGGGATGGAGAAAGGTTCTTCTTTATGGTTCAGGAGGGTGCGACTCTGTGTCCCTGTAGTGGTTTGAGATACACCTCAGTACACTCGATCATGAGGCATGTTTTGGTAAAGGAGATCCAGAGTGGGGGTTCGAGGTCATAGGGACAAATATTGTGTATCCTCCTTCCACAGGTGTGATTGTCACCTCGCTGGGCTGTGGAGGACTGACCGTGGTGGTTGTAATGTCAGTTAAAAAAATAATAAAGTAGGCCTTTTTTCCTGCTAGGAAGAAGTCCTTCTGCCTTCTCCCACTTTTTTCAATAGTCTGCCAGTCCCTACTGCCAGTTCCCTTGCCAGTTCATGTGTGTAAGTACATGAGCCACAAGTGTGAGTGAAGTATCTGTGGTGCATGTACCAATGACCACAGATCTAAACTACGGGAAAAAGTCTTTCTTCAACTTTGAAATCAAGCTGGGACAGACACCCCCAGTAAGTGTGCTAAGATTTCTTTACCAGAAACCTTGGGTCACACACTAGTAGTGACTAGGAAAATCTACTGTCCTTCAGTTCTGGGATACAAGCGTCCCCCATGTTGCCATGTTGGGAATAAGACCGGTCTTGGGGAAGATCCAGTTAGCCTGCCAACAAAGATTACATGTGCCCAAGTTTCAGGTAGAAAGCTAACCGACTACTCAGCAGGGTCAAGGTAGGTTCCCTTGCACAATGAAGACACTGTGTGTGGCTCAGGCATGGCAAGTCAAACACTACTGCGCCACATGGTGTGACCGGCACGAAGGTACAGAGCATGAGTTCCAGGGCCTGGATTTGTCTCCCCAGGAGAATCTACAAGGGCCAAGGAAAAGTTAAGTCCAGACCAGGTCGAGAATGGCCATTACTGAGTCACAAACAGGGGTGGGCTCTTGTTTGTGTGAGGGGGGTTTTGCATGTGGGTCTGAGCATGACCCAAGCAGCAAGATACTCCTCAACTGCCAAGTTAATCACCTTCAGCACACCCACAACAAACTGTACTTACTGTAGTGTTGTTGCTGGCTCTCCTTGTGCACTTTGTTGGTTGGGCCGGAGTTAGAGCGTCACTGCACACTGCTGGGATCAGGCTCAGTCCTGCTGTTCGCTTCATTGGAGACTCCGCCTGCTAAAGAGACAGCACAAACATACTCCAACAGCTTTGGTTCCCTCTCCTGACACCCTTTGATCCCCTTCATAGGGCTACAGGTCAAGGCATTTTCCCTTATGAGATTTCACCATGTGTACTTCCCCATTATTATCAGGAAATGCCCTTTGTCTGTTATGGGTTGTTGTTTTAGTTATGTTGAGTGATGCACTAATGTATTGGCTGGACAGAAATGTATAAAATGTTTGTGTTCTGAATCTCTAACCCCACATCACCTCCCTGAGCCAGCTTTGGACAGCTCACCGATGCTCCATTGAGAGTCAAGTTCTAATGGGTTCTATCTTTGCTCAGGTTTGAGTCCATTTGAACAATTAAAGCTCAGACCTCCTTGGTAACTGGTCCAGAATCTCACTGTGCGGTTGGTACCAGTACCCCTGACTGGTCTCTGACTCCTGAAATGTTCCCACTAGCAGTGTGTATTAAATAAATGTGTCTCTGTTAATCATTGCAGCCTTACATGACTCTGCTTGCTGTGTTAGTCTTAACTAAAGAAAAATATATACTTCTCACTCGCTCAGTTTTTGCTCCCCATTTTGGAAAAGCAACATTTTATGTCTGCCTGAAACGTTAAAAAAACAGACTCTTTGTCATAGTATAATCGGAGAAGAACTACTTGGTCAGTGCCTGTAGTTTTCTTATACTTGTCATTGCTTTTACAACTGTTAAGTCTTTACAACAAACCATGGGGATCTGGAAGATGCCGTCAACACAATACTGCTCCCTTTAATTGCCTACAACACTGGTGACCAGCATGGGTTCAGAATCCCTCCAAGGTTCTCGGGATATTCACACGAAATAAGGGTAGATTATGAATCTTGATGAACTAGGCTGCATAGTAGTAATCTTGAAAGTCTGTCATTGATCTGTCTGTCACATTTGGTGGTACATTGTGGATTAAGGACGTTGGCTGCTGGTCCTAGTTGATGGCCTCTCCTGGCACGTCATGAAGGGCCCAGTCTCCCCTGTCTTTGGAAAAAGCAGCATCACTCTTTAAGTCCTTATGTAAAGACAACCACAGATAATTTAACATTGTAACGCTACCTGGACATGGTGCTTCATGTGACGTCCAGTGAGGCACTGTAAACCTTTTAATCCCTTTTGACGATTACAGCTCAGTCAACTGCAGAAATCAGTATTCATATCATTATGTATAGATCCTCTTTCAACTCCTGCCAGGAAGTCAGCAGGATTATTTTAGGAATCTGATGTTGTGTATGTAGAGAACTCACTCAGACTCCATTCGGTTGGGAGGTATAAGCTCTAGAATACATGTTTGTTCCCCCAAAATTCAGTAGTACTTTCTGTTGCATCCACTGAGTACATCCCCAGGCCTTTCACGTTTATAAAGACATCTCTTTAAAGCATCTAAGTTGCAGATTGTTCCATACCACACTCCCTTATACAGAAGCTAGATGGAGCAGATCCCTAGTCATTTGTTTCAAAGCGTCTTGCAGGACCTTGGTTTCTGCCACTTTCCTTTCACCATAATTGTAAGGTCCCATCTCTTGTTGATTCTCTTGGATGAAGTCCCTTGTTGTTTCCGGGCCCTCTGTGCCCAGCCAATAATGAAGTTAATGCCATTTGAAGTGTGTGAATTCTGTTATAGGTGAAAACAGACTCCCGTATCCCCCCACCCCCCTTGATTTTTCAGGACACCTTTTTAACCAAGGGTGTTGTACACACTTATTTAAAGCATTATACTGTGCATGCTCTGTAGAACTGATGCCAGGTTTGGACAACCCGTCTAGAAAATGTTTTGTTAGGCCCAACTGATCCTTGCCTTTCCCAGTTAATTGGCCTAAGGAGTAAGTGCAAGCTACTCACTACACTGACTTTAGTGGTCCTGGTCCCAATATCGGTTTGCTAAGACATGTTAATCAATACCCTTGTTGTAGAGAGCAAGAAAAGGAACTGATGATTGGGCTGCTTGTGGTCACTTCTTTGCCCAGGAAACTGACTGCCTCAGTTCAGTTGACTTCCAAATATTGATAGGTTCATCCTATCGGAGTGAAGGAATGGAGGATTAGAAATCGAAGTACTATAATCTATATAGTGACTAACTTATATTAATAAGACCGGCAAAGACTGTTATAGAACAAAATAAATGAAGTCCAAACATTTTTATGAAAGATCAAATTAATGGAAGGAAATGGGTTTTATAGAGCACAATTATTGCCACTCAAAATGATCCATGCCACTAATGTCAACATCAGTCATATCTAGAAATTGTTGTACTTTTTATCGTTATAATTTACTTTATGAAATGTAGTAAAATTGAGTTCAAATGGCACCATTTTTATGTAGACGCCAATTCATTTTGGACTAATAAATCAATTCTGATGCAGTCCACATCTTTTGTCTTGAGCACATGAAAAATGTGTGGAACTAGTGGGCATTGATGCAACCCTTTAAAACACTAGTTTATGTGGATCAACTCTCTGTAGCTATTGCTAGTTTACAGTGCCATTCATGATTTTGGTCAACCCACTGTAGTTTGTGCCAGTTTACATTTTGCACTGGTGGTTGGTCAAACAAAGTAATTTGTCTCGGTCCCTGGTGGCTTCCCCACTTCTGCCCCGGGGGTGATTCATTTCACAATAAAAGCACAATAAAAGCACAGTGTGTTCCCCGCTGTAGCTACTGAGCAATGATCTACAGTCATTGCACTTGCCAGCTTTCCTCTTTCTGCAGCCTGGAACTCATTCCAACTCAAGTGCACACTGGGCCCTACTCTTTTTTAGGTCACAGCCTACCAGACAGGACAGCTATCTGGTTTGCTAATGACATCTTGGGAACTTTCAGAAAGTTGACCAAGGGATGCCTCCCACCCATTGATTACTTTTGGCTTTGTGGTTTTTCTGGATTTCTATTTGCTTGTTGTATTTGCTATAGGCTCTCCAGTTCAGTTCATCCCTCCTGTTGCCTAAAATGTGTTTGCTGTATTCTTCCACCAAGTCCTTTCTGTAAACTGGTCTTTAAATCTTGTTCTTATCTTGTCAGATTTGCTGTTCATTCAAAGACTGAGGTCAAATGTCAGGTCTTCTGAGGGTGCTTGTTTGGGTATATCTGAACATGCATCAAGGATTACCAAGTGAAGGGGCAAATCTGAAAATGTACACAAAATGGAGTGATTGTTAAAATTTAAACATTCCTCCAAATTTCCGGGTTAAGGTGCAAAACTGGAGGCGCATTGAAGATTTCGGAGTGTTGGTGCAAATATCGGTATACTCTAAATATTACTGAGTTATGGTGCAAATGTGAGTTTATCTAGGATTAGTTAGTGATGGTAGAAATCTGAGCATGCACTGCCTACCTAGTGATGTGGCAAATCTGAAAACCTATTAGGATTACAGAGTACTAGCTCAAATTTGGACATTCACTTAGTATTTATGAGAGATTGTGTAAATGTAGCTACACAGCCAATATTTATATGTGGTGGTGCAAATATGTGCTGGCACTAAAAATATTGGCATGCAAATCTGCACATGCATTCAACATTGAGTGATTGTGGCCATTCTTGGAAGGATGGTGTCCACTCCTAGCTACTGCACTGGCATTGTGATGGTAATTTTTAGGTCGAGCCTGGGCAGCGCATGTGCTGCTCTCTGAGGCATACTGTATTGGGGTATGCACTTGAAGCCCCGCCCACTCTCCGCCCATATTTGTCATTGGCTTGTCATTGTCCTTCTTAAATTCTGACTTCTGATTCGTAAATTGGCTTGTTGGTACCACCTTCGTACTGCTTTGTCTTCCCCCTTTTTGCATGTGTTGTTGCTCAGTAGGCTTTAATTACAGCCTCCGAGCACGAGTTCATTTAATTGTTTTGCATGCCTTCTGTTGCAGGCAGGATACACTTTCTCGAAACAGCTTTATTTAATTTTTTTACATAGCACGGCTGCCACTATTCAGCCTTTGCTTTCCTTACCGTGCCGAACGCGGCTGCATGTTTAAAAAAAAAAAACTATTTATTTTAGATTGCTCCATGCTGCACTTGCACTTTAATGTTGGCCGCGCCCCTTTCCTTAAACGAGCAGAGTCTAAGGAAAGGGGCGTGACCGCCATTAAAGTGAAAGTGGGGCATTGAGCACTTTTACCCCCCATAAAAAAGCATTTGTCCACTTGACAAATAATTTTTTTGTAAAAGCGCCTCATACCGCACTTTCACTTTGATATTGGCCATGTCCCTTTCTTCAGACATGGCTCATCTAAAGAAAGGGGCACGGCCGATATTAAAGTTAAAGCGCTGCATGGGCGTTTTTAAAAACTAGCATTTGTAATGCAATAGGTGTCACATTTACGAAAGACGTAAATTGCTAGACCTATTGCATTGCAAATGCTGGTTTATATATTGTAGCCAATCTTCGCACAGTGATGCTCCTCCTGGTGTAACGTTTGCAGTAGCCTAACGGTGGTAATTCATTATGTATTCACATCTGTAGTGTAATGCTTGCATTGGCATAATAATGGTAATTCATGTTATTTTGATAGTTATCACTATTGACATCTTAGGACCTATCCTATAAGATGTCTTACCTGTCAGGGTCTACCTGTGTCCTCACTCATCTCTTTATACACTGTGTTCCAGTTATACATGCATCCATTCACTCAGATACAACCAGTCATTCATGTACTTGCTCCCAGCAATTTACTAATTCCTCCATCTGCGTATTCTCGCATCTATCGAACCTTTGTCTCATTCTCACATTTAATTCACAGAGAAAAGTCCCTTTAATAGATTAGACTGGAGAGTTATTGGACATTTTCTTTACACGTGAACTATTTGCCCCCCTATCTAGAACCATGGATGTTTGTTCCAAGGTGATATTTAAGGGAGGGTGTCTTGGCTCTTCACTGAGCAGATAGGATGTGTTCTTGGAGTCCAAATCTCGCTATCATAAGTAAACAATGGTAGCCTGCTTGGAAAATGGAATATATTTTGAAAGTGTCACTAGTTTTCAGAAGTTGAAATATTGTGTTAAGACTAAGCGAGTAGATTGTGCTCTATATAGAAAGCTACTTATTTGTTTTAAACCTTTGAGTTTTACTTACAGAATTTAACAGAGCTGAGCAATCCTTTTTTGTCTTTGTTTATGTAACATGCTTTCCACGCTTAAGCTTTCTAAAGCTGTATATGGTACATTTCAGTGATTGTATTGCACACTAAATAATTTCCACTAGTTAATGTATGTACAAGATGTTGACAATTGATTAGATCAAATCAACTAGTTTCTTTTTATTCTGGCCCACAAACAAACTTTGTGAGTATCCATTCTATTATGGTGTCCTTTAAATTCCTGTCATTGGGGGCTTATGTTAGGGTCCTAAATAAATAAAAATATTTATTTATGCAGGGTTCTGTGTTTGCCTCCTGGCGGTGACCATAATAAGACTACTTTAAAGAACTATGCCAAAAAATAAATGAAAATAATGTATTGAACTTGGCGTGCACTTACTACTTCGATCTAGGGTCGAAGGAAAGTCCACAAGAGTTGAAAACCGTGATACTTTGAAAGGGATAACATTAGCACTGAGTATTGTTTTAATAAAATAGTTTTGTTATGAGCATTTTAATAAAAGAAAGATGTATTTATGGAATGGCAGGCTGCCAGTAGTTTATATCTGAAATTCAGAGGATATTGATTTTCATAAATTTTAGACTTAGTAAGACCCCTATGGAACCACAAGCTGCTAGAATTATAATTTTTCTTCTGAAGTGTACAGTAACATCATGTCATCACATATAGAAAACATCCTACATTAATAAGTATGCATTTGAATAGCACACTCTATAAACGCGGTTGTATTTAGGGTTTAAATATTGAACTGAATAATGCATGTTTTACTTGCTTCGAAAACTAAAAAGTTGATATGGGCATCTTCAAGGTACAAGCCTGCAAACAACTGCTGCACACATATATATTTCTGATGGATAGATACATCTTGCGGAAGATTTCCCACCTTACGAATATTCATCTAGGCGGCATCGTAAAATGATGCTGCAGGCTCAGATTCCTGTTCATTAATGCATCCAAATGGCATCATGGAGCAGGATGCCAATGTGTTTTTTGTCAAACCCTTCTGGCATATACTGAAGCATACCCCTTTGCCTTCAGCTAAGTCTTCCTCTGGAGAAAATGGTTCCTCTCCCAAGACCCTACAGTCTCCAGGCCATTCCTTCACCCCAGAATCTTACTTGTTGGAAATATTTGTGACTTTGGAGAAGATGAAGCCAGATTTTCAAGCTTCATAAGCTGGACCTTTGAAGGTCGAGGTCTTCGAACTAATTATGCAGAATTTATTTCCAGTACCGTCTAGGCAATCTACAGAGGGAAAGGTGAATTCCGCAGATTTGGTAATTCTTGCTACTCTGACCTCAATGCCTGCCAAAGCCTTCCAATTTGTCATCACCCATTTGGTCGGGACCACCCTCAACGTCTCCTTCGTAGCTTCCACCTTTGAAGTGTGCCAAAGTTATCTGAGCTCTGAAAGTAAAGGTCAAATCATTTTCTGATCATGTGGCTTTGGCAGAACACTTTCCCGGGTCCCAAACATTTGCCTGGATGGAATAACTGTTTGGGTCACACTTAAAAGACCCTCTCATTCTTGATAAGGATGATGTCCGGAAGTTTATAATTTCTTCTTTTTTTCACCCCTATAAGACTTGTGTTGGATTATATTTTGAGTAATAAATCAAAGTGGTCTGGTACTTTGCCAGGGACATCGTTTACCCTATTGGCCTTTCTTCAGAAGCTTTAGTGTTAATCCTGCCCTTTGCCAGAAAATTTATAAGCATCTTAAACAATTGTTGAGTCATTGTTCCACTTCAACATGGCACATCTGGAACCTGGTTTGGCTACCTGGTAGAAACACTTTTTGGGCACAGCACTCTACATACAACTATCCAGATGACATAGACCTGCCCTGGGTGATCCAAAATTTCTGTTTGCACTCCTTTCACCTGAAACTCTAGCGGTCCAAGCTCCTTCAAAACTGGGATATAAAAAAGCTGTACTTTATGGGCTGAAGTTCTTTGCCTGTGATAGCTTAATTGTTTCTATGGTAAATGCCGCCTAGGATGATATGCTCATGCACTGTGATAACTGGCAAAAGATAGTCCTCAACCTTGTAGACCTCATGAGAAATCAATTTACAGATGTGGACCATCCAAACAGATCCAGAGGTGAAGCCAGGATTCTAAGTTCACAGTGGCTTGGTCCAAGGGCACGGAAGCACACTGTGACACAATGCTGTGCTTCACTGGCTTCTTGGGAGATTTTCAGGCAACCCTCATGGACATGGCTTTCAAAGGTGAGCTGCCCTTCAGAGAGATGGTCGGCTCTTCCCAAGAATGCTTCAACAATAGAAAAGGTACAGCTCCCTAGCTCTACATGACTTCAACAGCAAGGCAGGTCCTCCAACAATACTGGGAACTTCTAGGCTAATCTAGAGCACTACTCTTGCAGCGACCTTCACAGCCACCTCAAATACACCAATAGATGTACCAGCTCCTTTTGGAGCAGGTGTGGATCTATTGGACCCCAGCAGCACCCAATGAAGTTTATTATCTGCCAGCTTTGTAGTCTGTAATCCTGTCAGATCTCCCATTACACAACTGTTTTCATGGGGGCGAGCCTCCCACTTTTCCACCGATTGACAGCACCAGGATACTCTCCGGGCTTGAAAAGTCGAAAAAGGGTTACTAGACCTGCAGGCCTAGTAACTTAAAAAATCAACTTGACCTAACTGTAATGCACTTAACCTCTGTCTCTGAAAGCTGAGCAAATGTTACAAGTTAACAAGATTTAAAGGCATTTTTATTGTTCATTCACTTTTTGCGCAATAAAGATGCCTTTTAAATCTTGCTAAACTCATATTTGCTCTGCTTTCAGAGACAGAGGTCAAAAGAGTCAGTTTGTCTTCCTAATCACCAGAAAGGGTGAATGGGACCTAAAAATAGCTCATCTTAATTAAATCTGGCTCGCAAATGTGAGGGGGCAAGTGGATTTTTCGAGCCCTACTTCTCACGGGTGATATTGTGAGTTACAAATACACATAACTTCACACGAATCACAACATTATTCAGTTTATCTGCTAATGCTATGCCTTACTCTTTCTTTCCCCTATGCCAGATGTCCGTCCCTGCATTTGGGATATGTTGTTTGTCACACACCTTGATCTGGCCAACATTGCCCTGGAAGAAAGAAGCACAGGATTTCACTTCCTTCACTTTCTTGTCCCCCAAAAGAACATGGGTCTGAGACCCACCCTTTACCTCTCACCTCTCTGATTTGCCATTAATTTTGCAGGACAAATTCTAGATGCTGCTCCTGAGCCCTGTTCTGCTGGCCCTCAATGTGGAAGAATGGTTGGATGCCTCTTCTTCCATTGCTTGCCCAGAGAGATTACACAGACATTCCATGTGGGGCCGCAGCACTATCCGCTCATGATCCTCCATTTAGAATAAGGACTTCACCTCTCGTCTTTATGAATTTGCTGGCTGTTGTGGCACCTGTGATGACCAGAAATTAATCAATTCCCATACTTGAATAGCTTGGCTAAAGGTAACGTTGTTGCTTCTTTTCACAAAACACCTTCCATGCACAGTGTCTTTCCTCCATGACTTGTGCTTTACAGTGTCCATATATCTTCCCTTAGTTCTGCACAATGCTTAATCTTCATAGAGGTGGTGCTGGACATGACCTGCATGAAGGTTTTTACTTCTCATCAGAGGGTCTTGAATATTTGTGAGATGATTCAATGTTTCTGTCTCAGAAATGGATCTCAGTTCTGCACGTCTTTTATTTGGTGGGCCTCATGCAACCTGTTGGTGCCACACTCTAAAATGAGGGTGGATTCTCTAAATATTCTCTCACCAAAGGACCAGGAGTAGGAACTGCTTCCCAAGTTGACAGGCAATGATTTCCAATTGGGGTGTCCATACCAGGGTATCCTCATCACACAAAGAACATGAAGTGTCCTACATATACGTAGGAATGGTTCCCTGGGGGAGGCCCATAGGTTCTATTGATTTCAGAGGCTGGTCAGCGTTTTTCCACTGATTCTACTTTTGTCAAATGTCCTGTGGAAGATGCAAAAGTAGTGAGCACAGCTGATCAAGATTGCCCCAGATTGGGCAAGGAGGATGTGGTGCTCTAAAATTGTTGTAACTTTGCATTCAACCACACTCTCCCAGGCATGGTGAACCTGCTCTTGTAGCAGGATGAGGTCCACCCTAATTAACAAGCGCTGGCATTACGCTTGCAGAGATTAAGAAAAACAAGCTAGAGCTGAAGTATTAGACGTAGTCTTGGTTGTGAGGAGGCCAAATCCATGCATATGCTAGGTGCTGGAACAAATTTATTCAGTGGTGTAAGTCCGATTCCTATTCAGTGATGGGTTTTTCTGACACCCCCTAATTTGCACTCTCTTGCAAAACAGCGCCTGCCATTAGTAAAGTTATTACGCTGTCCTGCATGACTTAATGTGACGTTTTGGTAAGCCATCTTGTCGCCGGTTGTGCAACGTTTTCTTAGTGGTTGTCTTTACTTGTTTCCCCCCACATTAATTGTTCCTCAATTTGAGTCGTGCTGATTTTTCTAATGGTCTCCCAAGTGCCTCCTTTGGCACTTATTATTAAGGTGAGGTCATTTTTAGGAAGATGAATCCTTCAAAAGAAAGTTACTTACCATTAGTAACAATATTTCTGGTGAGTGCTCGGTCTTCCAGTAGATGCCTAACCACCCTCCTTGTTACCCTAAAGAGTTAGTGCAGCACTTTAAATCCCAAAGTATGCACATTTGTTTAGTTGTTCTGTTGTTGATGCTCTTACATTTCCTCCCTGCATGCCTTGGAAAAGTACTACGAGCTGATGCCAGCTTGTGCTTTTTATACTTCAGTTTGGTCATAGACGCAGCTGAATTCTTCATGGCACTACCTGCTGATGCTGGAGAGATTTTGCTCACAAAACGTTTTCTGGGTCAGCCTGGTGCCTGGAGTAGTTTGTGTGCGGTAAGGAATTTTTGCAGGAAGTCATCTCAGTAACTTTTTTTTCCTGTGCTAATGTTTACAAACTTGTGAAGCAATGCATCCCAAAGTCTGCCCTCAGCACATATTCACAGGCAACCATGGCCTGAGAACAGATGCCACTTAGATTGACTCTGATGGGTGCCCATACCCACAGGGGAAATCAAAGGCCCAGTGTATTAGTGGGGTGTTAACTGGAGGAGCCCACCTCCTACTTTGAAGTCCGTAAGGATGGGCAGAGCTGACAGACTGGATTAAAACTGATGCTCCATAAACTTTAACTTAGTACAAAGCATTTTAGATCGTACACCAATGACCTACAGCTAGCAACATGAGTCCATCATCTTTAAGGTGGTATTTACGTTGGTATTTTATTTTGCAATTTTGCGCCTTCCAGGCATAAGGCTGGTGTCTCGCTCAAGGGAGGACCACGGTTTCAGGGCCTTGGGTATAGTGGCCTTTAGAATGAATAATGAAAATTTGCCTAGCTGTTGTGCTGGTAAGTTTCAATTCTATTAAGGACACAGAAGCAAGGATTATGCCTTCTTCCTTCTCTTTATTTTAACAGCAGCATATTTCCAACAACACAATAACCAACTACATTTCCCATGAACAATAGGGAAACAAAGTTCCAACAGGAGTTCTTCCTTGCTGTCCACACTCCAGCCAGCCAGCATAGTCCCTTCACTTTCTTTGCAAAAACAATTCTTGTTGGTTTTCACGCTTCTTGTTTGGAACCATCATTTCCTGCAAAATAGGTATTGTCTGAGGACTGTGCTGGAACCAATTGCAGCAAAACACCAGCAAACAACACTATACGAAGAACATCAACAACTCCTTACCACTTTGTAAAGACCATGAATGGCTTACTAACATTAGAACTGGGAGGGTCCACATCTTCAGAGGTCATTGGGCGGGATAATCCTCGCCTCCGTATCCTTAATAGAATTGAAACTTACCAGCACCAACGGCTAGGCAAATTTTCATTCTATGTCAGGACCTGAGGCTCAGATTATGCCAGTTCAAAGCTTGTTGACTACTAGCCTTGCCACCTCCAGTACTGGTTTGAAATAAAACCTTTTTTAAGGTGGAGTCAGATGACCAAACTGCTGCACGTATCAGATCTTCCAAGCGCGCAGCTATCGAAAAAGCCTTGGAAGCCATCACTCCTCTCGCCAACTGAGCACCAAACTGCTTTATATCGATCCCAGCCTCCTGCATCACCCAACGCACCCATCTTGTGATGGTCTGGGACGGGACTGCTCTGTATTGTTTACGTAGCGCATTGAGCAGTTTCTTCTCACCCAGAGGGCGAGTTTCCTCAGTCAATTCCTCATAAGCACAGAGGCACTGCACTACTCACAGTTCAGGGGAATCCGGAAACGCTGGGTACGAAATGACCCTGGTATTAATCTTGGTCCTTCTACTTACCGTGATTGATACTCCTTCCGGGGAAAACACTCTGGCTGAAATGTCCAAAGTCCTCACGTCTGAGACGCGTCTGCCCAAGACCAGGCATAACCGCATTGCCAATTTGCCCGTTACTTCCTTACGGGACAGAACCCTATTTTCTTGCCAAGAAAAAAAAAGATTTAACGCCCGATTCATGTCCCAAAGGACGGAGTATCGAGAGAGAGAGGCGAATCCCTCTCAGAAGCCGGCAAAAGAAAAAGTGTTCACCCACTAGAGAGCCCTGCACCATAATGTAACCAGCTGAAATTGTGGAGTGGAAGGTATTGATTGACCTATAGGCCAGACCATTCTCCACCAGAATCTCCAGAAATTTAAGGACATGGATTACATCTGCCCCCTCGGGATCGACACTCCGTCGCACACACCGTCGCCATCTGTGCCAGGCAGACCGGTATCTCTTGGTCGTGCCTTCTGCCCATGCCTTGGTGAGCAAGTCTTCCACTTTTCCCGAAAGGCGTGGGAGTGTCCAGCGACGCCGGAGTTCCACCAGGCGTTCCACCAGGCCATCATCTTCAATGTTCCTTCCACTACCAGCCGATGGGGAACAGGATCTGGATTGAGGAGAATGTGTGGAAAGTGGGGGAGTCTGATTGGAAAATCCCAAGAAAGTTCCAGTAGAACTGGAAACTAGACTTGAGACCTCCACCAGGGTGTGATCAACACCACCTCCGCCTGATGGCTGGCTGATCATGGAGAACAGAGGAAAGGCATAACCTTGCTCCTGTGTCCTGGAGAAAAGCAGGATCCGGCCGCCAACTGAAGTATCTCGGTAACTGATGATCTAGTCGTGACATAAAAAAGGTCTACCAAGAAGGAGCCCCATTTCTCCGACAACTGAGAAAAGACCTGAGGGTCCAGCTTCCACACGCTGGCATCCAGGAGATGACCAGAGTACCAGTCAGCCACTTCATTCTCCCGCCCCGGAAGGTACTCTACCGTCACTGAGATTTGATTGTCTAGGCAGAAGTGCCAAAAGTCTCTGGCTAGGTTCGCCAACATCCTTGATCTGGTGCCACCTAGGTGGTTGATGTACCGGACCACAGAGATGTTGTCCATCCTGAGAAGGACGCACAACTGTACCGTCTTTCATCCAGCATTGCACCGCAAACAACCCTGCCAGCAGCTCCAGGCAGTTAATGTGCAATAACTGTTTGAGAGTGGACCAGATTCCACCTGTGGAGAACTCTCTGCACCTTGCTCCCAAACTAGAGAGCCTCCCCAACCAATTAAGCCACCATTCCATTTCGCCCCTCACATCGTCCGTCAGAGGTATCGACTGGGAGTACGTTAAACCTTTTTTTGAGATAATGCGTCTTCAGGCGCTGCATGGCACGGTAGTGCAAAGGCCCGGGAAAAATGGCCTGTGTGGGGGAGGAGAGAAGACCTACAAGACGCGCCAGTTGGCGCAAGGAAATCTGCGTCTTCGCCATGGTCTGGTGCAGTTTGTGCCTGATCTTTGCCATCTTCCTGGTGGGGAGACTGCGAGGGGAAGACACAGAGTCTACATTGAAGCCTAAAAAGGTTGCAAGCTGGACCGGAACCAACAGGGACTTTTTCTTATTTAAGACAAACCCCAATCCTTGGAGAAGGTCGACCGTGGTCTTCAACTGGTTGGAAAGCCTCCTGGGGCACGGATCCAGAAAGAGCATGTCCTCATTCGAACATCCTGCGTGCACAGGAACTCCACCGCCGGTGTGAGAACCTTTGTGAAGAACGACAGAGTGGAGGATAGCCCAAAAGGGAGCGTAGTGAACTCGAAAACCTGCCCTTCCCACCTGAACTGCAGAAAACACTGATGAGAGGGAATAATAGGGACTGTCAGATGCGCGTCCTTTAGGTCGAGCCGGACCATCCAGTCAAGTGGTCTCAGCACATCTCTGAGGAGGTGGAACGCCTCCATTTTGAAGTGGTGGTAACCCACCCATTTGTTGAAACTTTTCACATTGATAACCGGCCGCCATTGACCTTGTCATCTAAGAAAAGATTGCGGAAGGAACCACCGGGATGCTGCGCTGTGCGGCAAATTGCCCCTTTTTTGAGGATGGCGGAGACCTCTTCACGTACCAGCTCAGTATCTCATTGCGAGAAGGAGATGGGCCGGGTTAGCTGACGTGGACGGCCATGAAACTCTAACTGGAAGCCCTGGACCATCTGCAGCACCCAAGCATCACTTGTGAGGAAAACCCAAGCTGGGAAAAACCCCGCCATGCGCCCCCCTACCTGCAAGTTTGCCAAGGGTATTACACTCACCTCTTCCAGCAACCTGATGCCGGCCTCTTTGGCCTCCACGGCCACGGAACTTCTGCCCTCTGGTGGGATAGAAATTGTTGAAGTGAGCTTTTTCTTGATATTGTCCTCGCCTGGAGCCTTCCCCCCTGTCAGAGTTGGAGAAGCGGCCGGCCGTGCAGCCCCTACCACGACGGCCCTTTGGAAAACCCAGAGAGTAAAAACATTCCTAATATTCGACTGGTCTCTGTCTTTGACAAACGGGTTGCCAAATAAGCCCCCCTAGGCCACTGCGCCCGCCTCTGAGGAAGCCAGGCCACCTAACTTGGGGTCCACCTTAATTAGGAGCGACCACCTTCTCTCCGTGTAGAGTGCGCAATTCGCCTTTCCAATAGACCCTATCGCGAGCTGCGCCCAGCTCGAGAGAACCTCAGGGGAGATAAGGGTACTGGACACTTTGGCCTCTTCGGCCATGTCAAGAATTTTGGTGACTGGTCCCACTGTATCTAGCAGTTTGTCAGTGCACGGATGCCAGGAGCGATTATTGCTCTTAGGGTTCCTTACAAATTTTGCTAGGAAGGTTGCCATCTTGGGATCTATTTCTCTCCAAACTTGGGCGGGAACACTCTGCCCAAAGGCGGTAGCGAGCGTCCTTGTCCATTGGTTTGCGCAGACGGCTCGCCACATACTGGGCCACTTTATCCTCTGGAACCCACTCCGTAGACCTGGGGTGGACAATGTTGTCCGGGGCCAACATATCCTTCCCCCCCACCCCCCATCCTGGGGCAGGAGTGGTCTTTGGGAGCCAAGACCTAGAGGAACCCGCTTCCTCGTCTGTGTCCCCCGGGGGAGTCACCATTGTCAAAGGGGTCAGGAGAAGTGGTGCGCAGAGGTGTTGGGGTGCAGTCCGGGAGGGGCACCAGGTCAGGCTGCAGGGGCACCTAAGCCAAGAAAGCCTGTTTCAGATGGGCAAAAGCATCTACATCCAACCCTTGAGGACATGGTTTCTTAGCAGGGGGAGAACCAGAAGGTTGAGGCGCAGGAGGGGACTTGGGGGTAACTGGTGCGGGAGCAGCCCACTTGGCGCACTCTTTCGTTATCTGATCTGACAGGCATTGCTCCAAAGGCTCCATGGCTTGGTTGACAGCCTGGTAAAAGTCCTCGTCCCAGGGGAGGTACGCCAAGGGATCCTCCTCGTGGTACTGCTCTTGCTCCGACTGCATAGTCTTAGGTAAGTATATAGGTGCAGTACAGGTAAGTAAATTAGGAGCATAGGCAGCTTGGTGCTGAAAGCACTATTTTAAAGGCACTACAGGCACTCTGTTTACAAGCTGGGAGGGTGCCCAGACAAATATGGGTGGCCAAGGGCACACGATTAATAGGCAGAGCCCTAGGGACACACCAGCCCTCTGATCACAGGGCAGCCACCCGGAACAGTGTCCCACAGACACCACAAGTCACGGTGCAATTGCGACCCCGCAGGGTGTTCAAGGATGTCTTACAGACCTCAAAGGGTGTTCAAGGAAAATCAGGGAAAAATACAGACCCCCACAGGGCGTAAAACCGGGTGGCTGAAGGCAAGGCTGTGCTCTCACCTGGCAGCACTCGTCAGGACTCTAATGCTAGTGCCTGACTCGTGCTGCTCATAGAGAGTGCACCGCGCTGCGGAAGGCAAGGTTACACTGCTGCAGAAAAGGAGACACTCCCTGGTGGTAATGAGCAGATTACTCGGGGTCACAGAATTATTCTGGTCCGAGATTATCCTTAGGCAGGATTGGCATGGGACAAAAGAACAAGAAAAAGTCACAGTCTAGGATATAGTTAATAGGGACATATTGAAATTCTTACACAATGTGTGTAAAGGTTATGTGAGACAAAGCCTAATTAACCGAAGGGCCCCTTCAAACTATGCCTGAGATGAAGTTCATCTCTCCAAAGTGGGAATGGGCCTGTTTATCCAGGAAATATATCGTCTTCTGAAAACAATGAAATGTATATAGGGTTTGGGAGAGTAAAAGGCCAGCAAAGGGGCCTTGCTGGCGACAGCCACCAGAAAGACATGGCAAACTTACAAGCCTTTCCACTGCATACACAAGTTTAGCCGTCAACCCAGGCGGGAAAAACAGCACCAAGGAACCAGGGTCATACAGTGAGTTACAATGACACGGCCAAGGATGAATGACAAACGATGGGACGAGGGATTTAATGGCGGAAGTGAACACTAAGCTGTAAGGACAGGTGTGGATAGGTAGTGGTATGTGTAAAGATGAGTCCAGTACAATTTGTAGGAGGAAGTAAGCTTTACTTTAATAGGCATACATGAAGAGACCTCCAGCTCCCTCACCAACTTCTTCTTACTGGCCTCCACTTCACAACATAACATTCTGAGCTCCTAGCAACCCGCTCAGTGTTCCATTAAGCATAGATCCAAGCACATCTCCCCCATTACAAATACAAACAAAATAAGATTTAACATATGCAATATGATATAACATGTGCAATACAAATTACATTACATGAAAGAATAAAAATTAAACCATTTGGGAGTAGGACATTTTGCAACATTACCACTACTCCAAGCAGACCCATCACTTAAGATGAGAATGTTTCTTTTAACACATTTCACTTGTTTAGGTTGTGAAAATTTGCTCTCTCCCTTGATCACTATACCACCCTTCCTTGTTACAACCCAATCTCCAACTTTGATGTCATTCTCACGCACCCTCATTCTCAAATTATATGACTGAGCAGAATCACTTTCCCGTTTATCAACTCTACATTTCACACCCATACGATCAACCCAAACACATTCTTTGTTCCTCAGCCAACCCGGAACCTCCTTTGTACCAGGTTCCCGCCCTTTAAGGGAAACAAAAGGCGAGACACCAGTAACTGAATGTGGCGTAAGAGATAATTGAATATTTTCCATCAACAATCTGTTAATCCTTTCCACAAGACCATTAGCCTGTGGCCTGAATAACGCAACTCTCTCATGACAAATTCCCATACCATCCAAAAATTCTTTCATTTCTCTAGAAACTAACTGCACCCCGTTGTCTGATACTAGAGTTTTCGGAATCCCTTCGTTCAGAAACACTCTTTCCATAAAACCAATCACTCTCCTGGTATCAATATTCTCAGTAGACTCCACCACAAACCATTTCGAGTGATAATCCACCAGAGTCATTAAAAACTTACTACGAGCACCCAATTTGGAAATTGGACCTAGAAAATCAATAGCCAATTTTTCCCAGGGACGTGCCGGAAAATCAACACACGAAAGGGGAGGCTGCCTAACGACTTTAGTTTTATCGCTACCAGCTCACGCATAACAATTTCTTACCAAATCATCTATTTTCCCATCCATGCCTGGCCACCAGTACGACTCACGAATCCTCCCCTTTGTCATGTTTCTTCCCAAATGACCTTTGTGCGCCAAAGTCATAATCTTAGACCTAAGATTGCATGGTGGCACTAACCTGTTTCTTCTCCACAACTTACCTTCTGAAACACTCAATTCAACCTCTACATGATGAAAACCCTTTAAACGAATGTCAGCACAAGACTCCCTAGACCATCCCTCAAACATTTCTTATGACTAATGATATCACCTGATCTTCAGACATAGCAGATTCCCATTCTGCTTTATCAAACGTCAAGATTTCATTACAACTAGCTTAAGTCATCATTTTCCAAATCCTCACCTACTGACTCAACCGGCATTCTAGACAAATAGTCTGCAACTACATTTTTCTCTCCTCTGACATATTCCATCTCAAAATTGTACTCGAGCACAGACAGAATCCACTTAGATATTCTGGGAGTTACATTACCTTCCAAACCTCTTCCCCCCCTTAAACAAATGTACAAGGGGTTTATGATCCGTTCTCACCCTGAAAGGCCAACCCCAAAGGAAATATCTGAAATGCTTGATTCCCCAGGTGCAAGCAAGAGCTTCCCTCTCAATAACGGAATAAGAAACTTCAGCTCCCTGAAGTCTCCTTGATGCAAATCCTATGATCTTCTCCACACCATCAGAAATCTGGGACAGAACTGCATCAATCCCTACAGCACTAGCATCTGTGGTAACCAAAGTTTTAGCTTTAACAACAAAATGACCAAGAGTCGGTGCATGCAAAATTCCTTTTTTAACACACTTGAATGCTTCATCGCAAGCCTGATTCCATTTAAATGTAACACCATTCTTCATCAACACCCTCAAAGGTTCAACAACATCGGAAAATCCCTTTATAAACTTTGAACAATATTCAGCTAGACCCAAAAAGGATCTAAGCTGATCTTTGTTGGACGGTGTAGGAGCATTGTTAATTGCAGAAATTATACTCTTCTTAGGCCTGATACCAAGACCAGATATCTCATGGCCCAGATAAGTCACGCTATCTCGTTTTAATTGACACTGTTCCTTCTTTATGGTCAAACCATTACTTTCCATACGTTCCAACACTTCCGTCAAAACCTTATCATGATGCTCACAACTCTTCCCAACTATCAACACGTCATCTTAGAAACATAAAACATTCTGTATTCCAACCAAAACTTGTTGCATCACTCTCTGAAACGCTGCCGAGGCGGACGCCAATCCAAAGGGCATCCTACAATACCTAAACGCACCCAGCGGAGTCACAAAAGAAGTGAGATGTCGAGATCGTTCATCCAAGTCTATTTGATGGTAAGCTGCAGACATGTCAATCACGCAAAAAATCACACCACCACCCATAGCACTCAACATCTCAGAAATGTTTGGTAATGGCTGCCTATCCACCCAAATGTTTCTATTTAAGTCTCGGAGGTCCACACAGAGCCGAATCTTAGCTCCCCCCATCTTTAGGTGCGACGACAATGGGCGCGAGCCATTCAGAGGCTTCAATGGGCTCAATTATTCTCAAATCTAACAATTTATCTAATTCATCTTTGAGAGAGCCCCTCATTAAATGCGGCACATATCTAACTTTATGAACCACCGGAACCGCATTCTTTTTGAGAATGATTTTGTGCGAAAAACCCCTTTCATTTCCCCAAATTGTCAGAGAAAACATTGGGAAATCTTCTCATAATGTCAATCTCAAAACTGTCAACATTAAAGACAGAAAATGAAGAAACTGGGACAGCAGCATTCGGATTCAACAAAATACCCAAATCCTTCTGGTGGCGCCAACCAAGCAAGTTAGAACCTTGCTTTGTCAGGTAAACTCGTCCAAATACTTTCCTATTTGAGAAACTTATTACCATCCATTTAAGTCCAAGGATATCTATAGTCTTGCCACTATAACCTACCGCTTTAATATCTGGCGGCCCCCAAGAAGCAACATCACCATCATCCCCCCCAAACTTCAATGTACATATCTTTAGATAACAATGTATAAAGGCTTCCAGAATCAATTAACATTTTAACATCTCTGGTTAGAGGATGCTTCTCATCTCTGCTATCAAAATTAATTAAACAGTGTGGCTTTTCTAATTTATCTGTACTCTCGATAGGTATATCAATAAGAGAGACATGGTCTTGGATACAATTCTCATAGATGGGTACCCCTTCAACACATAGCATCAATTCTTGAATATTTTCACAACAATCATCAACGCCATTGACATTTTGTGTTTTAGCATTACAAACTTTTGATAAGTGGCCCCTTCTGCCACATGTTCTACAAATAGCATTTCTGGCCATACATCCCGTACTTGATGCGATATGCCCAGGAGCTCCACACCTGTAACACTTTACTTGACGAAAATTTCCTTGTTGTCCAAAATTACTTGTACGATATGCAAGAAATGTATTAGTAGATTTAAAATCTAATTTTGCAGTATGCTTGACTATTTTAGCCTCGTCAACATTTGCCGAAACTTGAGAACCTTTTTCTCTATGTTCAGTCGCCTTTACAGTATCTTTGGATGCTATCAAATTGGTACACTTGTCCATTTCTTTAATCCATAAGTCGGTATTTTCAAGCCCTTTAGCAATTTGTATTGCCTCTTGCAAAGTACAGTCTTTTATGAGCAACTTTTCTCTTACTTTCTTGTTATTGGTGCATCTAACGATCTGGTCCCTAATTAGAGAATCACTTAAATCTTTAAATTGACAATTTAAAGATAGTCCCATCAAGGCTGCAACATAGCTAGAAATGTCTTCATCGTTCCTTTGTACACGACAAAATAATTTGTGTCCTTCTAGAACAGTGTTGATTTTAGCTATGAACCTTTTCTCTAACATCGGCATGCTTATTTCGTAGACATTAGTGGGTTGACCATTACCTATACCTAAGGATATCTCTGGTAAATCTTCGTAAAGTCTCCTGCCTTCTACTCCTAAATTATGGAGTAAAATCGCCTGTCTATGAATTGGTCCAAATTTGTCTGCACCAGTGGCAGGAATGTATGTCAAAAGCAGCTTTTTCCATTCTTTCCACGGCACAGCAGGCTCACCAGGAATAGGTAGAAAGGAAGGAGGAGCAGCAAATGATTGGTCAGCCATAACTGGGGAATACTATAATCACACAACGCTTATACTAATGGTTGAAAACGTACATCAAGAAACCAATAGTAATGTAAAGTAAGAATGTAAATAAACAATGTAGAAAAAGTTCCCACTTTTCCACTCTTACGCTTCATATAATAATCATATTATTGCTCCCCAATAGTTATCCTTCCTTGTTCGTTCTTCAGTTAAACTTCCTATCGTTTTCCTTTATTCTCCGTGCTTATGTGCATAGAAACTCTTTGTTAAGGATGATTTTAGACCAATTTGAGATGGCCGCCACGTACGGATCACGTTTTTTGACGCTACGTGACCCGTGGTACGTGATGACGATGGCACAGGTCATGCGGGTGACTGCCGGAGACTGCCGCTGCCTTGATAACAGCAGGGCGAGCAGCTTCTTACGTCAGAGCTTAGCAACAGCAGTGCGAGCAGCTTCAGATGACGGCGTTTAGAGACAGCACTCTCGGGTAGGCAGTTTTAAGGTTTCAAAAGATGCACATCGCAAAAGAACGAAAATTTGATTAAGTTGCTAATGACAAAATTACCAAATCCACAAATACTCAGCAAACCCACAAAATCGCCAATGACTGGTAATTCCAAGGATAAATAGATGAACTGTTTCAAAAGGCAATTAAGTACTTGGAAAATTTCTTGTAGGGTTCTTGTAAGGTTAATCTGAAAAGAAGCTTTAAATCCTCAAGGAAGCAGAAAAATAAAGAAGAAACTCTCATCCAAATCCAGTAGAATTACAATTGTCCAGTAGAATTACAATTGAAGGAGTAAATGTATACTAACAGCTCCAGGTAGTATCATCCAGGGTTGGAGGTCAAAGGCAATCTGTCCCCTGCCAGAGTAGTAGTCCCTCGTCGCCAGTGTAAAGATGAGTCCAGTACAATTTGTAGGAGGAAGTAAGCTTTACTTTAATAGGCATACATGAAGAGACCTCCAGCTCCCTCACCAACTTCTTCTTACTGGCCTCCAATTCACAACATAACATTCTGAGCTCCTAGCAACCTGCTCAGTGTTCCATTAAGCGTAGATCCTAACAGTATGGCGATAGCACAGACCTGTTCGAAGTGATGGTGAGTGAAGCATGGGCACTGGAAGTGGAAGGCCATACAGAGTGCCTGACTGCCAGATGCACCGCTACCGGAAGTGGATGGTCACCTGACATGCCTGATTGCCTAAAGGCAAATGAAACCAGGTGTAGTTATTTATTTATTTATTTATTTTATTTATAAAGTTTTATATAGCGTGAACTTGACCCAAGTGGGTATCAGAGTGCTTTACATTTAGAATTGTTCTGTTACAAGTTACATCAGATAAGAGCATAGTAAGGTACAGTACACATAAACAATGTTTAAAAAATTTGTAGGAGGGACGGGAGGAAGGAGTAAAAGCGGGGAGACTAGGAGGAAACAATGCCCAATGACCGGCTGGGTAGGTGACGGTCAAGGGGGAAAACCAGGGCCAGACTCCTCATTAGCTATCAAGCATCTCCACCGGTCATCGTCCATGTTGCTCAGGTCTCAGCGTTCATGAAAGACCAGTTTTTAGTTTATTTGCATTTGGGAAGGTTATATAGCGCTATCTAGACCCGGAGGTATCAGAGCACATAACCAGAGGAATGTTGTATTAGAATATTTGAGGAGAACTGTTGAAGCACAGCTACCGGAGGTGAAGGTTCTCCTGAACTGCCTGTCTGGCCGAGCCATGGCTACAGGAGTGGCCTGCACTCGTCAAGCCTGAGTGATGAAAGTTAACGAAGCAGGTCTGGTGTAAAGTTGTGACTTCTGACTCGGAAGATGTGCTTTATGTGAATTTCAACTTGAAATTCCTTTCGAAGCTTTGCACATAAGACTGAAAGGCAGATTGTTTTGCTTCTGAGTGGCTGGCTCAGGGGCTTTGCCACTCTTTTGCTGCATCCACCTATCGAAAGAACCACCTTGCTTGCTGTGGTAAATTACAAGGGCTGTCATTCCTCATTTTACAATTCAAGCACACTGCTGGTGGTTAAGGCATATTGCCAAGCATTTGCATGAGGCCTCCAGGCTACCTAATTGCTGCAAGCATTAGGTGTGTTGATTAGTTTCCATGCTTGGTTATATTCGAGTTTGTATTGTCCTGGTAGATCACACCTTGACCTGATGTAGAATTCTCCGAATTCCTCTTGCCAGAGAGAGAAAAATCATAAAGATTGGAATATTTTGATGAGGATTCAGCATGGCATAATTATATAAAACATTAACTTTTTATTCAGTAGTGTGTTTTGTGTAATGTTTTTCATTTTGTAACTTGTCTTATGATACTAGTAGCTAGGTTGTGTTCTAATAAAAAGATGATCTGTTTGTACAGCACAATGCAGTCATTCCTATTGAGCTAGGCCCTGATCCGCCTTGTGGCGTCCATAGTTCCCCTACCCGCACTGCCCTGACAGTGATTTGTTGTCTGTGAGCCGTACTGCAGTGGCCCTCTCAAGTTAAGCGGTAAGGGGAAGTGTCTATATAAGCTTATGAAGTAATCTTCCTAGAGAGGTCTGACAGGGTCATTGCAGTGCAGCACAATACTTAGTGAGATATTATCGCACAGAGGTCACGAGCTTGAGGTCGCCATGCTTCTCTGTTCTCTTTCCCTTGAGTTTTTCTTGTGATTTAGTGACGGTGTGGCAGGGAGCGGTGACAGAAGAGAACACTGCAGTGATTATTTGCTGATATGATCACTCATGTTCTCAGCTTTTTTTGTGCATATTTTTCAATCTGTGCTAAAAGGTGCAGTTTTTACTATTTTGTGCTGTCATGATATTTTACCTTCCTTTTTAGGTTTTTCCTGCAATTTCGCGTGTGAAATCTATTGTATTAAATATATCTGAAGAGGCTTATATCGCACCCCTTGCTTTCCTTGCTTGTCATTGGGTCCTTGCCACTTACTTTCCCTCCATCTCGATTGGCCGAGCATACTGTTTCCTGCATTTGCCAATGCTTGTTCCTTGTGTACTTCTCTTATTACGTTTCCAGTTGCCGAGGCACTGTTTCCATCTGCTTTTGGAACACTTTTCTATGTAATGGTTTGTGCATCTCCACATAATAATTCTCCCCCTAGCTGCACGCACTTCAAGCGTGCTCATTGTCCAACATCTGGAGAGCCAGACAAGGAGCATCTGAACACGAAGCAGTGCGCGTGGTGCTATCACACCACCTGCACTAATTTCCATACATCGGCTTTTGAAGTGAAACCCGACATGAACAGTAAAAAGTAAGCTTTTAGTGTCCTTTTCCATCCCAGTTTATCAGCTACCTTAAAAGTCTGTGTGTGGTTTATTACTACACGAGGCATGGAACGCATGGTGTACATGCCTTGTGTTTAGCCCTGAGCCCCGCCCTCCACAAAGCCGCAAAGTTTACTTTGTATTTCTGCTTGTTTATTCTCTCTTCCTTTCTCTACCGCTCCAAACTTCTTACATTTCGAGTCCTTCACTCCTTCCTCCCCTACAGAGGTCAGTTGCGAGAGCCCTCTTCCACAATGCTCTTTTTTCAGATCGTAGCTATCAATAGAGGGACCAGAAGCGGGTAATGTGCAATATTACCTAGTACGGAAAGCTTTGATAATCTTCTCCACAACCAATACCTGTTAAAGATTAAAAGAAAGGAGATTTTTTTTCTTATTCGTAGAAGGCTGCTGGTAACTGTGCTGCAAAAATGCATGCTTGAGGACACCGATTAACGCCAAATGCTAAATAAATCCGAGCCAACGTTTTGTCAGTCTTTGTTCTAACCTTCATTCCCATGGTAGGTGTTGACGTTCCACTCTTTTCTTTTTCCAATCGTTTCTTTTCACTGTGAGAAATGACCACTTAGAAAGAACAATATTGCTGATGGGTAAAGATTGCTCTGTGCTGCTGAAGGCAGTTTTTACACTTAGTACAAAGGATTCACCATGTTGGCCTTGCTACTGTAAGGAAGTGGAGCAGACACAACACCCCAGCCAGAGGAATGTAAACAAACGTTCCAGTCACACTCACATTGAGCTTCAACTGTAACTTCACAAATTCTTTAGGAGGCTCCAAGCTACAAGTGTGTTGAAGTACACCGTAGATTGAGCTCCAAATTCTATTGCATTTCCTTCCTGCTCCCAACGCATTTTGGTTAATGACTACAGAAGAGAAAGAGGGTAATCAACCACGGAAACTATTTTCGATCATGAGAAAATGGATGTATACCTATAGAGGCCATTAGAATGACTGCTCAACATTTCTCTACAAGAAAGTCTGTACTTTTCGCCTTAATAAATACTATATTTTTTATTTACCAAAAGAAATTGAATCTGCTAATAATGAATTCTCACTATGGGTATATTGAGGCATGATAACCATGCTTCCCTTAAATGTAATGAAAATGCAATTAATTTGTTATATTGAACCACCCTTTGTTCTACTGACCGTGAATAACACAGTTTACCCGTACACATACTTACCACTGATAAATATGTACACAGTCCATGTTTGGTTGTTTTTAGTGCAGAAAATACACTGGTATAAAATAATGCATTGGTATATGTGAAATATGGAATTCATCATTGTATTGATAGCGAAATAACAAAAGAACCTCTATCATTGTCCGGATTATCCACATTATGCATTATAGGGGTCCAAATGATGTGGCTATGTTATTTAAGTTGTGTGGAAAAAATGCAAATACTATGGCTCATTTTATAGCACTATTATTTGCCTCAATTTGAGATAGAAACAACATTTTCTGGGTAATCTCAAAATTGTGGCAAATTATGTACCCATGCAGTAAATTCAGAACTATGTGGTAAGCACTGCAGCTACTGAAATGAAAACAAATTCACTCCCCATTATGCAATAAACCATAAACAAAATGCCAATCATTGCCCATCTGCGGAGCACGTTGAATAAAACCGCTTTTTCAAGTTAGCTACCTCAATATCAACAAGTATTGTAACAAATATATAAATGGCAACATAAGATCTGTGACTGGGGTGAATGTTTGATTTCTTCAGAATTCCGGCCATAATCTGTTTATCATTTGTCGCCCAAAGTGGGAAGGGTATGCCCAGACGTGGGCACTGTGCTCACTGTGCCACCAGATTCAAGCTAGCTAGGCTGGTCTGGGGTGATACCCTGAAACCGATCCCAAGATGCTTGTTTCCAGTTCAGGGAGGAACTGGCCTGGCAGTTCAGGCTGGACTATTCCCATGAGGAGCAGGATCAAGACTGATTTGCATATGGCTGGGTGCAAACTGGGGTTGCAAAGTGAGCAAAAGAACGATTGATAAAACTTAGATCTCTTGACTGGGGTGAGTGCTTGAAAGTTTCAGTACTCCGTCCATCATCTTGTTGTGTTTTCTATGTTATTATTCCCAGCACTCGGAGAAAGGGTGTGTCCTTTATTGGCTACCCAATCATCAAATCTATGCGATACTTGAGGGGGGCCGGCCCACAAAGTCAAATTTACTACTGCTGACTGGATGTATTTTTCACAAAATTCGGACGAAGGTAAAGATGATCTTTATTTAGATATATTGCACATGTTTAAAAATCCACTTTACTTGTTCAGGCCGACCATGGGCACACTAGCAAAGGAGGGAGCTAACTATCTTTCTGTGAGGAGTTCCAGTTACCAAACTTCAACGTCGGGGGATTTTAGTGACTCAACTTTTCAGACACAGCTCTGAGCAGGTTGCAGTGGACTAGCAAGGTTGTTTTTTGCTTTTTGATAGAGACCACGAATTATAATGGAAAATCCAGACCCGCATCAGCCATGTTGCATTGCATCCTTTACGTCTAAGTTACTTTCTGCATATAGTTTTAGTCCCTGCAGGCAGTTAAACCAGAATCGGATCGGCTGCATAAAAGGCTTTATTATTCCAACAACTGCATATTTACAATATCTGTCGAGAGCAGGATTTTTACATAACCCTCTTAACCCGTAGCTCAGATATCTAGACATCCTTTAATTTCTCCTCCACTCGAGAAGGCATAGGATTAGTTTGGTTGTATTCTCAGCATCTCTAATATACTGATTATGTGTGTGCTGTTTTAGAGTCTACATGTACAGCACTTGTTTATAGCGCTACACGTATTTTAAGCACACTCTGGTCTGTTTTCTGAATGGTATATGTTCACCCTAGCGGCTCACCGGGGAAACGCCTGGTGCCCGCTACGGCCAGTCCGGCCCTGTTTACAGCAGGCACATTAACCCTCTGCTCTACTCTAGGAAGAGTTGAAAATGCTACTAGAGAAAAATGCAATCACTCGCCAGTAGGAACATTAATCACCATAGTTAACTTTACCTTTTTAATTGTTGCCTGAAAACGTCTGGATGTACAAGGAAGTTCACATGCTTTTAAACCAATAGTTCTTTTTAAACCCGGTGCCACCAGCTGCACTGTTCATAAAACTGTAACAGAGTTTCAGTAACTTATTTTGCACAACTGCTCACCAAGCTACAACTTACAACAAAAATAGCTTATTAATCACATAAGCGAAACCTAATGCATTTACCAGTGCTTGTTATTGTTGTATTCTGCTCCACACCAGTGTTCAGGCATGAGCGCGTCTATAAAGCCTGGCTTGCCGTGTATGGAACATATGCCAGGACCCTGCGTTTCATTACATACAAGCTAACTAACTTGGAGCATTTTTTTCACCTTAAATCAAAGTGTGGAACTGGATGGAGTCCAGTTGGCATCTGCTCTTGATTACCATAAGCACAGAGGTGGGTGAATTTCAGCTTGAAAGCCACTGAAGCAAAGAGTTTGGCTCCTGTCCCAGCATTAGGTCAGTGTTTCCTTGGGCTGCAGCTCTTTCTGTTGACAACCATAAGCTGAGAACTGTTCAAGTTCTTGCAGGTTACCTTGTTACAGAATATGATGGAAAGTGGATGGAAAAAGCACAATTTACAGAAGTTGCCTTGTAATGGCTTGGATTTATATTGAACAGCAATACGCCTAATATTGCCGATCTGGGCAGAAAACTTTTTGTATTTATTTGTACTGGTTTTTAGCACTTTTCAGAAGACTTGCGAGGCCTGAAGCTCATTCTCGGTTGTTAAGTAACTCCTCCATTTGTTAAACTTACAATACCTCATAACCATGGCGAGGTCAGGAAGCGCTCCAGTTTTCATCAACCTCATAGAGTCCCTTTGGGTGCATGATTTAAAGAGGGTTGATTATTGATTGTTGCATTTGAGGGAAAGATTGGATGCTTTACTTGATGTTTGACTGCAGGGTAGACATGTTAGGCAGGTCTTCATAAGCACATAAGCATGTGTGTTGCAGTGTGAGAAATTGACTTAGCCACGCAGGCAGGTACTTGCCAAGTGTTCCTTACTAATACTATTTATAGAGGTTGTTGCTGATGTTGATTGTATGGTGGATGATTATTTCATCTTATTGGGCTGGGACTAGTTTTGGGATCCCCAATAGATTTATGGTCTGTCTGGTGGCTCGGAGAGTTTAACCCACTAGAACATTGGTTACCCTTCTTTTGGCAACATGTACTTTCATAATTGCCTGTAATGAAAGAGAGAATGCAAGCTTGTTTGCGCCTCTTGCTGTATTTGAGTTTAATGGCCTTTGACTGAGAACTTAAGTGGCACTAATGAAATGTTACTACAATGTGATCGACAACTAGTCAAGCTACTTGGGAAACATTTGTGGTTGCAACCAAAATGTATGGAGAGCAAAGAAAAGAAGTAGAGTGTTTATTGAGTGATTGAGGCAACATCTACTGGACTCTTATCCATATTAAAGGTGATTATGAAAGTGCACTTTGAAGAGACCGGTTCTTAAGAAGTTTGTAAAGGAGACTATAGTAGAAGACGCCATTGGTGATGCTCTACATCAAAGTTCCCTTGATCATGAATGCTATCTGGAAACTCGCACCCTGGAAAAGCAGTTATCATGACACGTACCACAAAACAAATGTTGGCTGTAGTTTTTAAAACGTTTTTTTTAAGTATTAAGCAGTTTTGAAGACGTGTGTCATGAAGAGAATTTTTGGTCTTTGATTGGAAATTAATTTGAAACGTGGCAATATCTGGAACAAAGCAACATTGTATAACCTAAAGAAA
This sequence comes from Lissotriton vulgaris, assembly GCF_964263255.1. Taxonomy (NCBI): domain Eukaryota; kingdom Metazoa; phylum Chordata; class Amphibia; order Caudata; family Salamandridae; genus Lissotriton; species Lissotriton vulgaris. Next base: position 2,070,815,111 of record NC_141687.1, read on the forward strand.
CATTCAAACTAACAATTATGCGCTACCGATTTTCTTATTATTTTTGTTTTACTAAAATGATGAAAAATGTATTTTAGACATTATACTCCTTGCTCTTAGCCCCCAAATTACAGCTCCCAAAGATGTTTGCAGATAACAGTCGTCATAGGAGATTGAGACTGAAGTAAAGTATAAAAAGTATTTTGAAAATTAAATATCTGCAAACGGACTTGGACTGGACCTGGGCAGTTTGCAAACTTAAATTTTGTGTCTGGATGTATTTTCTATCAAAATGTATATGAATGTCAATCCAAACACAATAGACTATCTCGAAAGTCAAGAGCCCTCGCTCTAGTTCTCTTGTCCTGTCAATGTGGGTCATAAATTACTTGGTAGATGAAGATTATTCTACGAGGAAGGCAGTAACGATTGAGTTACTAGTGTCTAATTAAACCATCTGATTGGTTACGCGCTTAATGTGGCACCAGTACTTTGATAGGGCTGGTATTGTAAAAGCATTGTTCCTTTGTGCCCATTCAAGAGTCTTAACTCCAGCAGTCTGCTCTGCTTGCTACATAGACTTTCTATATTCTCTGCAGTCTCCAGATTGTTCTATTTAAAGAAAGAAAATGATAGCAAATTGCAATTTAATATTAAGTATACAAATATGACATATACTTTCAGACAATATTAACGATCCCCTTCATGTATGCTACCACAATTCTGTGGATTCGGCTTCCGGGCAGAGAACAAAACATTAAACTGGGACTCGAGGTTCTAAATTTAGCTAAAACACAAACTTTTAAAATATTTGCGGACAATTGTTCACAGAATGGATGCTGGTAACCTTCTTGATATGGCGATTTTTTTTAACTTATCAAATGCTATTAATGGTAATCAAATAAATAGGTATCTCATTTATGTCAACATCGTTTAGAAGAAAAAAATACCGGTTTACCTCTGCTGTTGATAACCAATACCATAAAATAATGTTTATAGTTTTAACAATTGTTGTGCTACGAATATTATGAAGGGACACTTCAACTGCAATACGCTGAAATAAAAGTAACATAGCTTCGATCCAAGTTTAACCACTAGTGTTAGGTTCAGTTATTTCGGGTTAACACCTTAGGTTAGGATGGATCCGTTTACATTCAATAAGATCTGTTGGGTCCAGGTAGATAGGTTACATCAGATTGCTAGATCTGGTAAGCACAGCTTCTGTTTAGTTAGAGCAAGATGGGTTGTGGTTGAATTATGCAGTCGGATCAGGTTAGGTCGAATTTGATCATGGACAGATCAATGTTACAGAAAGATCAACCGGAGGTTTTGGCAGGCACCACCATATCTGTGATGTGGAGTCCATCAACTGTTTTAAATCCTTGACCTTTTTAAAGTGCAGAGTTGTATCCTTCTGTTATTACACATACGCAATGGTGTACCTTCCTGAATGTGAGCAAAAAAGTGAGAGGGACGTAGATCCAGTAATTTTACATAAAATTGTTTTTCAAGAATGTGCTTATCGTGTTGTCCTCTACTTCTCCTACCCACTCTCAAAAGTTGTACAATCAGTTTTTTTTCTTTGACTTTTTTTTCTACTGATGTTGCTGATTTATTTTAGCTTTCACACTTCTGTTACTAGCTTTCTTATGCCTGCTTAGATGTCCTCTAGTCTTGCTGTTGTATATTCTGGTAATGCGGGTCTCTTATCTTGTGGTAAGTTTGTTTTCAGGTGCTTTCTGTTTTGTATTAGTCGTAATTGTGAAACATTCAGCCCTTTGACTTAAAGAATATTTGGTAATATTAAATTTCTTATCTAACAACTCGAGAGACTCTCATTTTGAATTATTTTTGATTCTCAAGAATAAAAATTACAGTAACAAGAATTGGAAATTGTTTTTTTGGGAGGGTTGATATGATACGGTTTTCTAATCTTTTTACAGAAGAGTGTGGCCGTATTTGATGGTCCGATATCCAATAGGAAAAAGCAAGTCCGTTTTCCAAATAGCCTGATTTTAGTAGCTGAGACTAACAATCATTTGAGTGTACAGTAGCGACTCAGTCGCCACATGTGCTTGCTTAATTAAAGAAAGTCTCCCAGCGTTAAAATAGATAGTCCTAGGGGCATCTTTTCAAAGGATTGTATTGAAATGAGAGCTGTAACTGAAATGTAATGTTAGGTATTATTGTTTATAATTAAGGATGTTATAATGATGTGTGCTTTTGCACGATTGTTTATTCCTTACATCAAATCAAGCAGCGCACTGCCTGATCAAAGTTCAGCTTGCCTCAGATATTTTTTTTTTACACCACTCCCCTATATAGTGATCTATGGTATGGGAAACGCTGTGCCTCAGTTGAAGAGTGTACATTATCTTTGAAAACCGTGAGAGGTGCAGCTTAAATTACGATAAGACAAATGTTTTCCTTAAGGCACTTTTCTATGCAGAAGGTGAAAAAACGGAGAATAGTGTTAACCAGTAAACCAAAAAAATTGTTCCATGCATTAATGGCCGGGAAAGATGAATAGAAGAGAGGTCAAGAGTTACTAAAGCGGCCCTTAAAAGCCATTCAGAGATTGTGTGTGGGGAGGAGGCTGAATACTCCAGCTAATCATAAGTAGAGAAGAATAGAAAATGGGTGGGGCACGAACCTGCTTTGAACTATGGCCTCTAAGAACGAGTGAGTTGGAAGAACTCAATGGGATATTTAAAGGGAGAAAACATAATTTTGAGTGGAGGATAGAGGGCAGTGTGTTTAATCAGCTTCACTTGCAGGGCTTGTGACAAAATATATTGTTTTTGGAGCCGCTTTACCAGGCTCTGCACCTCATTTTCTGAGGATGCATAAAAAAAAATTTATTTTGCAAAGATCAAATTAATTGTAGCTACCTTCCAAACGAGATCTCCCAATATCTTACACCTATATCTTAGGCTAGACTTATTACTTGGAATGGGTTGTGGTTCTGACGCTTGCATATGTTTAGATGACTTTCTTTTCTAGCTCAGTTGCCCCAGAAATGGAAAAGCCAGTAGCACCTGCGGGTAATTTTTGAATTGTGATTTGTATTCTAACTAGATAGCGGTCACATAGTGTGTAGATGCAATATGGTGACCTTCCTGCGACTATAGAAAATAACTGTCCGCTATCCTAGAATGTTATTTTTATGTTTCCAAGATGACCACCACACTAATTATAGATCCAGAGTAGCAGCCATCTTGTAACTGTATTATTTTTACTTCCATTGTCCCTGCCACATGGCTACATTCAGCATGACGGTCAACTTGTAATAATAGAAAATAATGTCCCAAAATGACCCAAAGGTGATGTTCTATATTCCCAAGATAGTCCCCATGTTGCATCTGCATGCAGTGTAACAGCCTTCTCGGAACTGCAGAAAATACCTTTCCAAGATGGGCACTACGGCTGTTGGCTTTGCCAATGCTGGCACAAATAAGCAAACATTCTCTAAGCCTATAGCTGCAAAGAACAAGCGTTGAGAGAGTAAGGCTGTTAGGCTTTACCAGTGCATGTCTGTATTTGTGTTTGTGTCTCCTGCAGCGTACAGTTTTTAGTTGTTTCTTATCTGTAGGTGTTCTGTATGCTTGTTTCTAGATGTTCATATACTTCTATGCATTCTGACACTGCTCATATGCAACGCTATTCGCAAAAGTAAATATGATTACAGCACAAATTCCTGGATGCACCCTAGTCAGCATTGCTATGTATAGAACCCAGCAGATTAAATTGATGACACCTGTGTCTTGCCTTAATATGCATCATACAGATAGACAAGAATAGACTTGCTATTGTGGCCAAAGAAGAAATCCACAATTTAAATAAGAAGCCACCATATTGGCAACTAAGAAAAGTAACCAGGGCCAATTAAGCGGACATATCATAGGTTTGATGAATCATCTACAAGTCATCACCTGTATTTACTGTGGAAGAAAAGTCATTACAGACCAAAAAACGTACTCGGCTGAAACTGACTACAGACAAAAATACACACGGCTGTAGAAACGTGGGCTCCAAACACTCCTTGTACATTTAGACATTTTACACAAATTGTAGATATTACTGGTCGCCTTCTTGCATTACTCATTTGTGCCATGTTCATGAGTCACATTTAACATTTGCTGCATGACATTGAGGTCTAATGTATTTAGTGGAGAAAACAAAATTACTTTCAAGTTTGATCTGTGATTATGAAATATTTAATGCACCTAAATATTTGTGCACCTTTGCATCCATACATTTAGTAGCTAATTGTTTACTGACTTCATGAATACACAGGCGTTAAATAGGCACTCCTTGCAGTAAAGGAATCATTTGGAAGCAGTTCAGATACAATTTGTTATACAAATTGAAGTTTTTGTTGGTCTGACATTTGAACCTCATTGTTCGCTCATGCTACCAGTGCCTGCGTCCTGTAGTGCCTAGTACCTCCTACTAGTACATCATAGCACCCAAAAGTAATCTTGCCATATTTCCAAATTGTACAATACGAGTAGGGTGTGTATATCCGATGACATGCTGCGCATGGCTTATAATTTAGACATCATTTTAAATGTAACTTTCTTGAGCTATTATACGCTGACCTCCAGCTTTGTCTGCATTAACTAGAGTCAAGATCTCGTTATCGTCAAGTGTACGTATTTAAAGGCGTATCTTAGATAAGAGCATACAAATCTTGCACCTTCAGGCTGCTCGGGAAGACTGAAGGCAGTATGTATTCTGAGATTCAAAACTTACAATATAGGATTGAGGCACTTTTGTATTTCATTGTTAGCATAAATCTTCATTAGACTGGGTTTGTGCCCTGAATATCATGCAGTGTAGTCGGACATATCAGTGAAGCTTTAACTGAGCTATCAACCGAGGAGTTGTGGTGAGCTCCAAGTGAGGGCCCTTATCATCATCAATTAAGCTTTATTCGGCTTTTGACCATAAAAGCAACACAAAAAAAATGCATACATGCAAAAATAACTCAACATAACATTGCCTAATTAAAAAGAAAATAGGTTTACACCCAACTAAAATAGTTTAGCATTCAAAATAATAACCCAAGATACACAGAATCCCCCTTTTTCACCCGCTGTTATGGTGATTCGGTGCTCGGGGACCAGGGTAAAAGTCATGCAGGTCCCAAATACAGATGGAGCCATCACCAAGTTTGGGCTGGGTAGATCGCAAGTAGGGGGCAATGTTCCTGTGTTTAAACTTAACCAAAATCAAGTCCCCCGGAACATTTTTGGGCAGATGACCAAGCCACCCCACCCTTCTGACGCTTAGTATCCCACCGTCTAGCGCAGAAGGTAGTGGTCTATTGTTTTTGAGCCAAAAGATGACTTTGTTCAGTAGGTCCTGATGCAGTTCACGTTTTCCCGGTCTGAGTGCAGGGACCCCAGAGAGAACGGTGACGTATGGGGCTGCTTCGGGGGGTAAATCAATGTGATGCCTTCTTTTTAGTGCGATCACAGGAGCTCTATGTGGGGCATGATCGGGATTAAGGGTATCACTGCGGCCACTTTGGATGGGTGGTATAACAGGGGAGTCACAAGTTTGCAGTATCCTGGGGACATTGTTCGTAGACCTTTCCTGGGTGTTGGTGGGGGTAGAGCGTGTGGGAATAGCAGTGTTTCCGGTTTGTGGGTATGACCGTACTACAGTTTTCTCGATCCTGCACAGTCTGTCCCCCAAATCATTAATTTTAACTACCAGTGGAGATAGAGCAGTGTATAGCAGTCGCTCGATTTGGGCCAGAAGGGTCGATTGTAGGGGGGATCGAGTCTCAGCCTTATCCAATGGTAATGAGGCTGGGTTGGGGCCAGGTACAGAGGGGCTGCAGTAATTAGATGGAAAGAGGGTTGTATCGGGGGATGCCTGGGGAGTGAAAATTGCTTGATCAGTGACTCCGGTCACTATGGGGGTGGTTGGTGCATCCGGGATATAGTTTGTGCCACAGAGGGCATTCAGCTCTTCCCAGATGGACATTGTAGTTGGGAGACAGAATCCTGATGACAAGAGTAGACGGCTCAAAGCGGTAGGGATAGAAATGGAAACGATAGAACCTGACAGTACCTTCTCCTGTGATGATGCCAAGTGTGGTGGCCCGTCCCGTCCTCCTCGTGCCTCTGAGGGCCACAGAGGGCCCGCCCTTTGCCCGGGCTTAGCCCGGCGTCCCGCTCGCGTCCCGCAAAGCTGGGCGGAGCTGCCCGTTTAGGCGCCTCCTGGCGCTTCCCACGTGAACCAGGAAGCAGCGCCGCCGCTAGGGCCGCCGGGAGATGTAGTCCCGGAGCGGCGGCGCTGTGGACTGCTCAATTGGACTCCTGGCGGTGGCTGCAATGTTGGGGTCCTGCTCGCCTCTCCCCTGCTCCAGCCCGGTCAGTTGTAAGTGCCCCCGCGCTCCGCCGAGCGGAGCTGCTCTTTAAGGCGCCTCCTGGCGCTTCCCACGTGAACCAGGAAGCAGCGCCGCCGCTAGGGCCGCCGGGAGATGTAGTCCCGGAGCGGCGGAGCTGTGGACTGCTCAATTGGACTCCTGGCGGTGGCGGCAATGTTGGGGTCCTGCTCGCCTCTCCCCTGCTCCAGCCCGGTCAGTTGTAAGTGCCCCCGCGCTCCGCCGAGCGGAGCTGCCCTTTAAGGCGCCTCCTGGCGCTTCCCACGTGAACCAGGAAGCAGCGCCGCCGCTAGGGCCGCCGGGAGATGTAGTCCCGGAGCGGCGGCGCTGTGGACTGCTCAATTGGACTCCTGGCGGTGCCGGCAATGTTGGGGTCCTGCTCGCCTCTCCCCTGCTCCAGCCCGGTCAGTTGTAAGTGCCCCCGCGCTCTGCTGAGCGGAGCTGCCCTTTAAGGCGCCTCCTGGAGCTTCCCACGTGAACAGGAAAACAGCGCCGCCGCTAGGGCCGCCGGGAGATGTAGTCCCGGAGCGGCGGCGCTGTGGACTGCTCAATTGGACTCTTGGCGGTGGCGGCAATGTTGGGGTCCTGCTCGCCTCTCCCCTGCTCCAGCCCGGTCAGTTGTAAGTGCCCCCGCGCTCCGCCGAGCGGAGCTGCCCTTTAAGGCGCCTCCTGGCGCTTCCCACGTGAACCAGGAAGCAGCGCCGCCGCTAGGGCCGCCGGGAGATGTAGTCCCGGAGCGGCGGCGCTGTGGACTGCTCAATTGGACTCCTGGCGGTGGCGGCAATGTTGGGGTCCTGCTCGCCTCTCCCCTGCTCCAGCCCGGTCAGTTGTAAGTGCCCCCCTTGTCCATATGAACACTTAAGTAGAAAGAACCTGCTTTAACCTTGGTCCTCCCGAAGACTGAAGAACTTAAGAAACCCATGCTCACAGACGAATGAAACCTTTGACGCCATTTCTTCACTAAATGAGTGAATACGCTTCCAAGAATGCCTGTTATGTGAGAATGCTTCCTTACTAAGATTATATAGAAGTTTCTTCTTTGGATATGTAGTGGTGAGATCGATAATAGTATTGTTCAATTTCTTGAATCAGAAAATCCTATAAGAAGTTTATATTTTCCATCTTCAAGGCACTGCTTTTTCAGGATTTACCATTATTTGAACGTTGGTTTTACCAAAACTGGTGGCTGTGCTTTTTCAGTTTTCAGTGCTAAAACAGCCAATGAGTGCAGTGTGCAAGCATAATACCAATGAAAGCGATTGCAATATAATGAAACCTTTTCTAGCTAACATGAAGAAAAGTTTCAATTCTATTAAGGACTCTGAGGCAAAGATTATGCTATCTTGTCTTCATTTTGTTGCTCAGCAGTTATGTCAGATTTAACATTAACACCAGAACAAACTTAATTTCCCATAAACTCTTGGGAAACAATGAAGTCACAACAGTAAACAGTCCACATCCAATAGAATATCAACATGGGGTACAGTCCTCTGTCAATAGCCCTCATTCTTCCTGCGATCACGCCGCCTGTGGAAGTTGTGCACTCCTGTTTCGAAGAGTCTGATACTACAATATAAAGAGAGTGCTAAGCAAGACTGGGCAAACCCTTCCCTATCCTGACGGGAGGAAAGATGTGCAACACAAGTCTTGGTCATGCATGACAATAACCCTTAATGCAAACAACGCAGGAAACTCTTTTTTTACTCCCATACGCCTGTGCCACAAACCGGTTGGGTTATCACTTCTGAGAGGGTGGGTTAATCCTCGCACCCGAGAATAAAATTGAAACTTTCCTTCACGAAAGTTGGAACATTTTTCATTCTATGTCAAGACCCGGAGGCGAGGATTTTTGCTACTTTAAAGCTCGTCCACCACCAGAGCCGCAATGGAGGAGACCGGTTTGAAATAAAGCTTCTTAAAAGTCGAATCTAAGGACCATTTTGCTGCATTCATAATGTCCTCCAAACAGGCTCCTAATGTAAAAACTTTGGAAGCCATAGCACCCTCGTAGAGTGTGCACTAAAAACTTTGGTGCCGACGCCTGCCTCCTGCATAATCCATTTCACTCATCTCGCAATGGTTGGCGAGGAGACTGCTCAAAAGGGTTTCTTCAATGCAATCAAAAGTTGCCTCACTCCATGAGGGCGTAACTCCGTCATCATCGCTTCATATGCCTTGGTGCACCGCACCACGCACAGCTTGGGAGCCTCTGGAAAGGCCGGATATGAAATCACTCTGGACTGAATTTTAGTTACTCTAGAAACATGGAAGGTGATCCCCTCCAGCGTAAAAACCTCCCAGTGATATCCAGGGCTTTAATGTAAGAGATCCTCCTGCATGAGATCAAGCGCAACAGAATGGCTCGTTTAGCTGATAACTGTTTCCGGGAAAGTTATTGATTGCTCTGCCACGGCACTTAAAGGCTAAGAACCTTGTTCACTTCCCACAGTGTGGAGTACCGGAGTTCCGCGAGAAACGATAACCTGACGCCCCAAGGCAACTTTCTGACCAGAAGATGTTCTCCGATGGCAGAGCCCCCAGTCGCCCCATGTCCTGCAGAGATTGCAGATCTAAAAGTATTGACCGATCTGTATGCCAATCCTTCAGCCACTAAGGCTAGGAAGTTCAAGATGTGCACAACATCGGTCTCCACGGGATCCGGTCTCGACTGGATCCTGTCTCCACGGGATCCAGGCTCCATTGCAGACACCGACCTACCCACCGAGATCAGGCTGAGCAGTCTCTTGACGGTGCTATCATCCCAGGCTCGAGCGAGGAGGTCCGTAGCGTGTCTCGATAGGCCTGGCACTTGCCATTGTGTCCTGTAATCTTCAAAGCCATTAACTGGAGGCTGCTGTTCGTCAGCAGGTGATGAGGATTCCCCTCTGGATCGCTGAGATGTGGAAACTGGGGTAGACCGGTTCTAGAAGCCCAAGAAAGTTTCATCCGGACTGGAAACCATGCTTGCGACTAACATATGAAGGTGATTAAAACCACATCCACCTTTTGCCTGCGCACCTGAGCCATGAGACACATGATCATCACAAATGGAGGAAAGGTAAAAACCCTTGCCCTATCCTGCAAGAATGCGTCGGTCGTGACTGCCACAGTGACCGGCCTCCAACTGAAGTACCGGGAAAGCTGGTACTCTAGGCAGGATGCACAGAGGTTGACCGTGAATGGTCTCCAAAGGGAGGATAGACTCTGAAAGACCACTCGGCATAACTTCCAGAGGCTCACATCTCAGAGGGGGCGGGAGTACCAATCCACCACTTGATTGGCCGATCTGGGGAGATAATTCGCTGTTACCGAAACATGGTGATGGAGGCAGTGCTCCCAAAAGTTCTTGGCCAGATCTGATGGCCTTTTGAGCGAGTACCCCCCCAAGTGGTTGATCTAGCAGACCGCCGCCACGTTGTTCATCTTAAGTAGCACGCAGGACTGGATGCCGCAAAGGATCCTGCCATCAATTCAAGGCAGTTGATGTGTAGGGACTGATTGGTGGTGGACCAAAAACCGCCTGAGCGAATTGACCTCCACGAGCCCCCCAGCCCAAGCCACTGGTGCCTGATTTGATCACCAAATCCAGGAGAGACCCAAAATGGTGCTTCCATTCCTCCATGTGAGAGAGCCACCACTGGAGCCCCTCCCTGGCCTCGTCCGAGAGGGGGACACATAGCGAGTACGTGAGGCCGCACCGAAGGTGCGATGCCTTCGGCCGTGGTAGAGCTCAGAAGTGAAGTTGACCAGGAAAGATGGCCTGGATTGAAGAGGACAGCAGGCCCACCACTCTTGCAATCTGACGGAGAGAGGTCCTCTCCTTCGCCAACTTTTTCCACACCTCTCGTCGGATCTTTGTGTTTAGAGTTATAGCTGTAACGACTAGACGCCTGTGTGACTGTTGGAATATAGCCAGGTGTATCCCTTCCCCCGGGTGTAGAGATAACCCTATTCACTAGAACAAAAAGAAACGTGTTCCTGAAATGTGTAACGTAACTGATTCTATGTAAAGTGCTGTGATAACATGTAACGGAACTGGTGCTATGTAAAGCGCTCTGATAACCTAATCGGTTCAAGTTCACGCTATAGAAAACTCTAAAAATAAATAAAATCTTGGCTATGTTCCTCGATGGAAGGCTCAACATGGTTGCTCACGAATCGATCAGAAACCCTAAGACTTCACCTGGTTGATTACCAAACCCAGGAACTCCAAGAGATGGACCACCAGCTGAAGGTGGTGCGATAGTGCTCTTGGGCACTGGTGCATCAAAAGTATGTTTTCTAGGTACACTATCATCCGTATCACTCAAGCTTTGAGGCGTTCTATCACCAGTTTCAGAACTTTGGTGAAGCACAAGGAGCTGACGACCGGCCATAGGGTAGAGAGGTGAACTCAAAAGTTTGGCCCTGCCTTTGGAATTGGAGGAAACTGTGATGTGGGTGAAACATTGGTATGGTGAGATGCGCATCTTTTAGGTACAATCGTCAGGATGGAGAGGGTCGCGAAGGAGGTGGATACCCTCTATCTTGTAGTGGCGGTAAACCAACCACTCGTTGAGCTCTGGTCTCTGACCACCATCCTGTTTCTAGCCCAGGAACAGATTGCTCAGAAACCCTGCTGGGTGGGGTTGAGTAGGACACACTGCCCCTTTTTCCAGAAGCTCCTGAATCTCCTACTGGATCAAGGATGCCTCCTGCCCGAAGAAAGGGATGGGATGGGATGGGATGGGATGGGATGGGATGGGATGGGATGGGTTTGGTTGGTGAGGACGGGGGTTCAGTTGGCAGGGGGAGCCATAAAACTCTGTGGAACCCCTGAATGGTTTGGAGCACCCAGGTGTCCGACGTGAGCGCTCGCCAGTTGTCTGCGAAAAGTGCCAGAGGACCCCTCCCAATTGGATGCAAGAAGTAAAAGAAAGACTCACCGTGAGAATTGGAGGCGGTCCCCTGCCGTGGGGCCAATTACGCTGGCCTCTGGGGCGGTAACATCCTTTGGTGGGGTAAAATGCCCTGAAACGGGAGGCATCTTGCCACTTTCCAGGCTGCAAAGGCTTTTCCTCTTCTGGATGAGTACTGGGAACGGCCAGCCAAGCACTCCCTACCATGGCCGGTCCCGGAGAAAACATGCGCATTGAAAATGCGCATAACTGTTGACCTGGCTGTGTCCACCGAGTTAAAGGTAGAAGCAAATGTACTAAGTTCCTCAATGAACGGGTCCCCACAGAGACCTCCCTGTGCTACCTGACCAGCTTCTGAGGTGGCTAGCTTTCCCAGCTTGGGATCTATCTTGATGCGTGGGAACCTGCGCCTCTCAGTCGAAATGGCGCGGTTAGCATTACCCAGGAATACAATAGCCTGCTGGAGAGCACATCAAGGGGAATGAGGGGTCTGGAGGTCTTAGCGTCCTCCGCCATATCAAAGATTTTTACTTGCGGCCTGGTGACATCTAGGAGTTTATCCTGACATGACCACCAGGAGCAGTCTGTGCTTTTTTTCGTGTTCTTTATATATTTGGCTAGGAACATGCCCATCTGTGCATTGGTATCTGATGTGAAGTCAAGCTTCCCATCCAACGTCGGGTGGGGGCTTTCTGTCCAAAGGCAGTTCCGCACCTCTTGGTCCAGTGGTTTCTTCATCCTACTGGGCAAATACTTGGCCACTTTGTCACAGGGAGTACACTCCGAGGAGCGGGGTTGCATAAGATCTTCTTGTTCTAAAAGGTCCAACTGGGGATCTAAAGATCCAACTGGGGATCAATAGGAGATGACGGGTCAGGAGGGGGGTTGGAAGGCCTGAAACACTGGTCATGGTCCGAATCGCCCTCCGAAGTTGTAGGGGACTCATCCTGAGGTGGGGGAGTGAGCGGCCTGGGATTTAACCCATTGGGTCGCGACGGCTCAACACGGTTGGGAAATTCTGCAGGGGCGTTCACGTCCAGAAAGGCCTTCTTCAATCTGGCGAAAGCATCCAAATCCATCCCTGCATCGTGGGGACGCTTGCGAGTTATGTCAGTGGCAGGCGAGGGGGTCATCTCTAGAGGGTCTGGGGCAGACGGCCTGGGGCGGTCTTCCCTCGGTGCAAGGGGTTGCAGGCACCTTTGCGCCAATTCCATTAGTCTCTTCTCTAGAGGAGCCACTGCATCCGACACTTCTTTTAACAGTAGAGGCTTTCAGCGTGTCACAGAACTCATTATTTTTATTATTATTATTATATTTAAGCTTATAAAGCGCGCAGCTACCCGGAGGTTTCCCGGCGCTAGAGACCAAAAAATGAGGGGAAGACAGATTGATGGCTAGAGTGACATTATTGGTTGAATAACCAGGTCTTGACTTTTTTACGAAATTTGAGATAACAGGGTTCTGTGCAGAGAGATAAAGGAAGAGTTCCAGAGGGATGGGGCCAGGACGGAGAAGGAGCGACCTCCCATCCTGGCTCTCTTGACTCTAGGAACTTGGAACCTATGCTGGTTAGAGGATCGAAGGGTACGGGCAGGGCTGTATCGATGCACTAAGGTACTGAGGTATAGAGGGGCCTGGCATCTGTTTATCCTGTGCATATAGTAGAGGGCCTTAAATTTCGTGCGGTTTTCAATACGTAACCAATGCAGTTTACGAAGTGCGTTGGAAGTGGGAGATGTGTTGGGTAATTTACAGAGCAGCCGAGCCGCCATGTTTTGGACTGTCTGTAATTTACGGGTTACCTCTTTGTACGCCCCAGGAGAAGAATGGTGCCGTAGTCCAGTCTAGAGGTGATTAGGGCCTGGACTACGGTTTTCTGGGTCTTCTGAGGGAGCATCTCGATCTTACGAAGCCACTTGATGATGGTAATGCAGGTGGAGGAGATTTTTACCACATGATGTTTCATGGAAAGTTGATCATCGAAAGTGATGCCCAGATTACGAGCTGTTTTAGATGGTACGGGGAGCTTACCCATTTGTGCGGGCCAATGTTGGGGGCCCCACAGGGTAGTGTTCTTGCCAAATAGGAGAAGATCTGTTTTCCCCCCATTCAGCTTAAGTTTGTTTTTGTGCATCCACTTGGCGATGTTATTAAGACCTGTACAGAGAGAAGGGGTGGAATGGGAACCGGTTGAGAGAGTAAATGATTTGTGTATCATCAGCGTATGAGTAGATGGTTAATCCTGCCTGTTCTGCAATGTAGGCCAGAGAGCTGACGTACAGATTAAAAGTAGGGGGCTTAGGATGGAACCCTGGGGAACACCATGCGCTGATTTATAGGTTTGATAGGCAGAGGAAGGGGAAAAAACTTGAAAAGTGCGGTCTGAAAGAAAGCAAATGAGCCAGTTGAGGGCTGAACCGATGATGCCAGATGATCTAAGGGTATTGATGAGGATGGGGTGGGAGACCGTATCAAAAGCGGCACTCAGGTCGAGTAGAATGAGTGCTACGGTCTCCCCCTCATCCACCCGACAACGAATGGTTTCTGAGACCCCCAACAGGGTGGATTCTGTTGAGAAGCCGGATCTAAAACCAGACTGAGATGGATGGAGGATCTTATTGGATTCAACATGCTGAGTGAGTTGTGTGATAATATGTTTTTCTAATATTTTTAAGAAAACGGGGAGGAGAGAAATGGGACGGGATTTGGATATGTTGTTGGTGTCAGCATTAGCCTTTTTTAATAGTGGCTTGATCATAGCATGTTTCCACGCGGAGGGGACCTTAGCTTCTCTGAGGGAGGAATTAAGTAAGTCCAGAATAATATTAAGAGCAGGGGTGTCCAGAGTTTTTAATATTTGAGGGGGAAGTGGATCCAGTGGAGAACCAGATTTAATATTGTTGATGAAGTTGGTGAGTGAGGAGCTGTTGAGAGGGTTCCAAGTACTAATTTGCTGGGCAGGTGGAGTATGGATTTCCTCGAAGTGTTTGCATTCAGAACAAGCATTTACAATGCAATGGTTTTGCCTTTGTTAAAGTTAGAGCTATTGGCATTGCTCTTGACATTATTTTTATTTATGTTTTTTTTAACATAAATAAATGGCATTGTCATTTACAATGCCAATAGCTTAATCTCTCGCAAATGCCACACACAAACACCCACAGAGAGCCCCCCCACACACACACACAGCGCCCCCCCACACATGCGTGCGTCAGGCCCGGCGGCGCACACGGGGGTGCATCGATCCGCTCCCAGTTCAAATTTAGCTCATAATCATGTTCCGCCGCAGCGCCCGGAGATAAGAGGGCGCGGGGAGAATGGATTCGCGTCCGCCGGGCCCGCGCTGTCGTCATCGGCCGTGTGAGGCGGGAGAGGACCGTGTGAGGCTGCAGGGCGGGCGGAGGGGGCACTGCAGCTCGCCGGGGCTGCGTGTGAGGTGCGTCTGAAGTTACCGCACGCAGCTCTACCTAACAGGCCCGGTTCCAGGAATTTTGATCTGGATGGGCCAATGGTTTGTTTGGGTGGGCCAATGTACGTCCAATTTTTGTCAATTGTAATCCCAAGTTTTACATCATATCTTCTTCCAAACCGGCATAAAGAGCATCTAGAGTGTTATTTTAGAGTAGCAGCTGAGGTCTATGCCCAACAGCTCAACTTGTATAATTTCCAGCAGGCTAGGCTTTTGCACCAGCACCAAGATTCCATGAAGATTGTAATAGCAGTTTCAGGTTAAGGAGGTAGCTGTTACCACACCTGCGCCTTGACATTTCGCACTAGGAAGACAGGCACTGAAAGCTTCATCCAGGCTTGATCCTGAAGCCTGCTTCCTGTTGGAAATTCGAGCCCATAATGAACTGAGCTATTATGTACCTTTTGCATGCTACCCTCAATCTCATCAGGGGGTGGCGTTACAGCAAGAGCTTCCAACTTTGGAACTGAACAAGCTAGGTTTGAGTCATGGTGTTGGCTCAAAATCCTGTGCAAATCTCAAATGCCTAAAATAAATGAATGTGACCTTGTATAATATAAATGGTGTTCATGTGAACGCTTCAATATCTCACACTATATAAAAATCTCAGAAAAACTGGGTGGTAAAAACAAATCAATAACATATGAAGGAGAGACAAATAGCCATTAAGCGGCTGATTTGTACAAAGTGAAAACATAAAACCTGGATAAATTGCAGCACCTCCACTTAAATTGTGTGAGCTTGGGCAAAAATTTTATTTCACCAAAACTCAATTTTTTTCACATTTGCACATAAAAGCTCATTCAAATTCATGAATTAGAAAACTAACTATACAAAAGCTATTGCGTTTCATTTAATAGACTAATGTTGGTATATAATAATCAAGGCCACATACAGGGTCCACGTGAGAACTGTCTTGCCTGTTAGTTCACTAATAGCACTGTCACCAGTGTGAGGATGGGGCAGGAATGACTGACTCTAAGCTCATGTTTAAAAAACATCACTTTTAAAAAATGTGTCTTAGTGCAGCGCTATATTGTGACATACTTAAGTCAAAGAAATACAGTCTCATAACATTTTTAAAAAGTGTATCAGATTTTACGTGATGTTTGTTATATATTTTACAAAGAAAACATTTTCAGGGCTCGGATTGTGCATGGCTCTGAGAGCCAATCCAGAGCCTGATCTCGGCTCTCCCTGTTCATTTGTTTCCTCGCACACCTCTAACCCCAACCCAATTTCAGTTTTAAAGACCATGAAACAACATTTCGACATTCTGACATCGAGATTGATGAAGCACTTACCAGGTGCCTTCTCCATGGCCTCTTCTTCCATGATTGGGTGGGCCAAAGGTCATGGTTGGGTGGGCCTGGCCCACCCGGCCCCCCTGCTAGAACCGGGCCTGCTACCTAAGCACACCGACCTCCCCGCACCGTATGATACCGCACACCGACCTCCACGCAGCGGTCTGAAGTTACAGCTCACCTCTCCGCACACCGCACCGGTCTGATGTTACCGCTCACCGACTTCCACGCACCGCAGGGGGGCTATGTGTGAACGTGCTGCGCCTGAAGTTACCGCACACCGACGTCAACTCGCGGAAGGGGGACTGTGCAGCCGGCCAAGGAGGTGCGTGCACAGACTGCGAGTGACGTTACCGCATACCGACCGCATCACACAGATCTGAAGTTACCGCACAGCGATCTGCATACTCCAGAGAGTGGCTGTGCTCCCTGCCAGAGCTGTGCTGTGTGTATGCAGCTGCAACTGATGTTACCGCACACCGACCACCACGCACCGGTCTGAAGTTGCCGCACCGTGCAAGGGAAGGGGACTGTGCATCTGGCCGGTGTTGACATCACCGCACACTGTCCTCCGCACACCGGTCTGAAGTTACCGCACACCGATCTCCATCCTCCAAGGGGCGCTGTGCACCATGCTAGGGCTGTGTGCATTCGGCTGCATCTGAAGTTCATGCACACCGGTCTCCATCCTCCAGGGGCGCTGTGAAGTGTGCACCCTGCCAGGGTTGTGTGCATACGGCTGCATCTGAAGTTATCGCACACCGGCCTCAAGGCTGAGGTCTGTAATTACCGCACCCCTCTCCAGACACCCGTCTGAAGATACCTCTCACAGACCTTGGCGTAGGGCAGGGCTGTGCCGCCGGCCAGGCCTGGGAGTGAGCGGCCTGCGTCCGAGGTTACCGCACGCTCCAACCCCCGCACCGGAGTGGCTGTGTCTGGACAGGTCTCCTCCAGCGGTTACTTTCACCTCGACCCCTGCAGAGGGCAGGAGGGATGCCCGCCCGCACCATGGACGTCGACGCCCGCACCCTGGTGGCCTGCGCCACGGACGCCGAAGTCTTCACTGTGCCCGAAGTTCAGGTAGGCTGGCGGGGCTGGGGCCTGGCACAGCCACTCACTGGCTGCACCTCACTCGGGGAGTGGCTGTAGTGACTTTATGCAGGGATCGGTGGCTGTCCTCTGGTCAGTGTGTCTCCCATGGTCTGTGCTGCAGGGGGTCCCAGGCTGTCTCGCCTGTGTGTGTGTGTCATTGAAGCTATGCTGGGCTCTGGCTCTTCTCCTGTTGGTGTGTCTACCATGTTCGAATCAGAGATACAGAGTGTCCCATGTCCAGGGCAAGTGTCTCACCAGGGCTCTTCGGCCATCCGTGGGTGACAACAGGAAAGCACGGTCACCAGCGGGAGGGGGGCGGGAACGGGGACGGGAGACGCTGCGAGCAGGAGAGGGGGTGGGAACAACGGAGACCAGGGGGAGGGGAGTCTGCGGGGAGCGGGCCTGGCTGAGACAACAGGAAAGCACGGTCACCAGCGGGAGGGGGGCGGGAACGGGGACGGGAGCACAAATCGACTCACCTGCACCTTGCGACGGCGGCACTTCTCCGGTCTCCCTCTTCGGCATGGGAGACCGGCAACGTCCTCCGCATCTCCCGGGGTTCCCTCCAGGCCACGGGAGCCCCGCGGGCGCCGCCATACTGCTTGCCGTCTTCCTTCTTCCCCCGGGCTGCGGGGGGCGGGCACTTCCGGCCGGCCGCGCTAGGATTGGCCGGCCGGCCAGTCACGGGGCAGGAGAGACGCAGAAGTGCCGGCAATGCCGGACCAGACTTGGGGGCGTTCCCGGCGTCGCATGACGTCGGCAAAGGCCAAAGAATGTCGGGAACGCCCCCGTGTCTGGTCCGGCATTGACGGACAGGTCCCTCGTCCAATGGCAAGGCTCCATTTACGGAGCCAGCCAATGAATGACGAGGGCCGAACCAAAGCCCACTACAGTTCTCATCAGGTTTTCGCCTGCGCGAAAAAGCTGCGCAGAAAGCGCAGCTTTCGCCAGGCAAAACCTAAAAAGGTCATAGAAACCGACCTGTTGGTGGAGCTACTCAGTTGCAGAGTAGTAGTGAGTTTGTCCACAGAAGCCTCTGGGATACATAGGGTGGCTGGATTGGGTAGTTTTTGAGAAGGGGAAGGGGAAAACGGTTTGTCAAAATCAACATAAATGGAGTCAATTTTGGAAACAAAAAATTCAGCTAGGGAATTGCATTGTGGGGCATCTAGGCAGGGCACTTTGGGTTGGCCTGCTGCTCCTGATAATTCTTGTACAGCCTTAAAAAGAGCCTTGGGGCAATTATGTGCCTCTTATTGTGATATTGACGTAGTCTTTTTTTGCATTTCTGCAAAGTGTATGATAATTATTTTAAGGCAGTCTTGTATCGTTGTTTAGAGCTTGTGTCGTAATGTGTGCGCCACTTGCGCTCAATATTTTTACATAGTGTTTTTTCTTTTTTCAATGCATCGGTGAACCAGGGCGCAGGGGGGTGATGCTGGTTGTGCTTTTTCTTTTGCAGGGGTAGACATATATTAACAGCTTCGGTTAGCCAGGTGTTAACTAGGGAGTCTGCTTCAGTGATGTTAACTTCGGTACAAGGTATGGTATTCTCAAGATAAGCGTTGAATTTTGTAGTGTCCAGATTAGTCCATTTTCTGAAAGGTCAAGATTCAGTAAGGGTCAGGGGAAGGTTGGGCGAACAGTTAGTAGTGACAGAAAAGGTCACCAAGTAGTGGTCTGACCATAAGATGGGTAGAGATGGGCTGCACACAATAGATTCAAGATTGGAGAGGATGGGGTCAAGAAGATTCCCAGCTTTGTGCCAGAGTTGTGTAAGATGTTAAGAGCTGCTAGGTCCTGAAGAAGATTGGATGTAATTGAGCAAGATGAGTCATTAAGGTGCAGGTTTAGGCCACCGATGATAGTAAAATTCGTGGAGTCCTGCAGTAGAGGGGCAATGAGCTCGGGAAGGGCAATTGGCCACGAGCTGGCAGAGCCAGGCGAGCGATAAATGAGCATCCCAGAGAAGGTAAAATTAGGGGATAGCAGAAGTTTAAAATATCCTGCCTCACTGTTCGGTATGTCAGTCATCCCATTTACAAGAATATAATCTCTTGAAAATTATGGCGATGCCGCCACCCTCTTTACCCACTCTATTTTTTCTTATGTATGTGTAGTTGTCTGGGAGGGCGGATGCAATATCAGGGCCAGAGTGATCTTTAAGCCATGTTTCGGTGAGAAATAAAGCCGTTGGTTGGATAGAGATAAGAAGATCAAAGATGTCTCTCTTGTGTTTCACTAGAGATCTACAATTTAGACTAAGGAACGAAAAAGCTTGTGGGGGCTTAATATGAGTAGACCGAGGTTGAGTGGAAGGGAAGTTGCAGGTCGCAATGTTTGTTAGAGAGGGGAGGGAGGAAAGGGACAGGTTGCAAATGGAGCAGGTGATGGGGGCCAGATGACAATTCAGGGGCAGACTGTGTGAACAGTGTGCTGGTCTGAGGCTAAGAAGGGCATCTCTAGAATAGGTGATAGAAGAATCAGGGGATGAAGTATCAGGGGACATGGCCCCTGGTCCCGACCCGTCGCGGACGGGCGAAGACAGGCTTGCCTTGGGCGCGCAAACGGCGCACCCGCTGCGCTCTTCCGCTACGCTTCCTGAAGATGCACATTTTTATGTGTGCAGGAGGACGGCTAGGAGGGGCGTGGCCTCGAAGAGGGGCGTGGCCAGCGTGCTCACCGGTGATGGCGGCGGGGTGTTTGGCATTTTCTGATATTCCCGTGTCAGCGCTAAATCCGCTGCACGGTGTAAGATGGGAGCGTAGTATGGCCCCGAGTGAGGTTCAGAGAAGAGATAAAGTAAGTTAAAAACAACACACACTGTTTTAAAATTTCACGAGCTGAATGTACTCCCGGCTTTCCGCCTCAGGAGAATGGTGAACTCATCATTGTCCAGGACGTACTCTACAGCCTCCATCTCCTCGTAATACTCGCCATACTCCTCCATGGGGTACAACTCGTAGAGGAAGGAAAGGGCTGTGCAGCTGTACTAGGAATAGTAAATGGTGACCACCCACCAGGTAAGAGGGAGATCAGCCAATGGAGAGTACCCACTGTTGTTTACCAAGTCTGCCGGAAACCAGTAGGGCCTCAAAGTAGGGGGAAGGGCACTGTTAATCTCCCTGGGGAGTAGACTGTCCAGCTGGGTCTTCAGCCTCCCGCAACGAATAAATGGGCTCACAATAGGATTCCCCAAGCCCTCCCCAGCAGGGAGGTAGGCGGCAGACCAAATCACCCTTACAATACTTATTGGGGTCTCAGAAAGCAGCCTGGGTGGTCTGCCCGGTACGTGGAGCCTTTGCTCCTGCCAGACTCTTACCCCGATGGGGGGGTTATGGCTCCAGGCTGGCAGGGCCGAAATTGATTCACACTCCGCGGGCGGAGGTGCTCAGCGGGCTGTTGTTCCCTACGCGCACTGACCCTCTGTCCCACTGCGTGCGTCAGAAGCAGATGGTGTCTACGCTAGAGATGCGTATTGAGCGTGCACCGTAACGCGGTTGAAGGCCCCCAATGCTCCGAAGAGGGCTGAAAACTCGCACACAGTAGTGGCCGCGAAAGGCGCTTTGAAGCGTTCCCGCAGCCGCAGAGAAGAAAGAGGTGTTTGCACCTCGCTGTGAAGAAAATCGAAAGCTATGTACAACGCGATCTATCACACTATTAAACCAAAGAGGGTAGAAAAGGGCATAAGTCCTATACTCAACTTGCAAGGCTGTGAGCAGCAAAGAAAGATGTCTACTGACCGGGGACTAGGAGGATTGTACCCCATGCTGATACTTGATTGGATGTGGACTGTAAACTGTTGTGACTTGTTTCACAAGGGTTTATGGGAAATCAAGTTTGTTCTGGTGTTAATGTTAAATCTGACATGGCTGCTGAGCAATAATTCTCGCCTCTGGGTCCTGACACAGAATTCTATATGTTCTTGCAATGCATTTGAAAGGATTATTTTAGAATTTCGAGCAAAGGTGAACTTTCTGGAAATTGACCGTGTTTTGTGAACTCTTCAGTCATTCTGTTAGGATACAGTTACTAGGAGAGGGTTGGCACCAAAACACTGTTGCATCTGTTCTCCTAATTCAAATACTTTCCGCATACAAGTGGTGATGGAGTTGCCCAGAATACTAGTTTACTGCCCGGTAATCAGGCAGTGGATTGGGCACCACGCTCGTGGACGTTATTTTCTATGAATGGCACTGCCCCACAAGTAGGCAAGTGACCAACAATGCAAACCTTTGTCCGCAACAAGTTCCGTGCACAATGGCCTGGTCACATTGAGGTGCAGATGGAGTCTGAAGAACATACTGCATCTGGGTCTAGGACCCCAACAAAACGAGCTGTTTTGGCTGGGTTGTTCGGAAGAACCAGTATGAATGGAGTCTTGTTTAATGATTGCCCTGAGGGGTTGCTTCTGAACGCCTTTCGCTTTGAACATGATTTTCTGTGATTAAAATACGTTGTGAGCATTTTTACATATTCCACAGTGTATGCAAATGTGTGCAGACTGCTTTGCACAGTAGCTCCAACATATTTTGTTAGTGATTTAATGTTTGTGCAGGAAAGTGCAATGTTTTGTTTTCTTTTATTATTTTCTTTGCTGCTCTAGCTTTTATTTTTCTTGCCTTGCGGCCTAACGCATCTGATCATTTGACGTACATTTGGTTGCAGTGAATTTGGTACAAACCTCTGACTGAATGTGCAAAATCGAAAGCCAGTGAACTAGATGCCGTATTTGGTGGCACACATGCTTAGTTTATATATTGCCTTTTTTTTAATATAAAATTAGCTGTTGCTCCTTTCTTCTGCTCATTTCCTATTAGTGAGAATGGTTGGGGGTGGATCATGTAGAGAAGTTTGGGAACCCAAAATAGAGATGGAAGCTCCAAGTGAGTCGATTATTAACTTCTCTGTCCGACCTGAGCCAGAGCATGCACATCAGAATGGGTGTCCTCCATTTTGAATACATTCCCCGTTCTACTCAATTATTAGGACGTGTTTAAATTCACACACAGATCTGACTTTGTTAAAGTGAACCTTAACAAGCTCTTTGCCAGTGTTTAATTTGTAAAAGAATGAATGTCATTGCCCCGGGCTCTGCTCAGAAGCCCGCTGCCAGTACAATTAAATGTGGGCACCTGTTACCAAGGCTGTGTAGTCCCAAATCATGTCTCTTTATTCCACTACCAGACGCTACCTGCCTCTTTGTCCCACTCTTGCAGGTTCCTGCTTTCTCTTTGCTGTATTTGTTTTTCGTCTTTCTCTTCCACAATCTTTATACTTTGTGTTTTTTCCTCTCTACCTCTCGTGAGGAAAAATAATTGCGCGTCTCCAGCAGCAATGACTGGCTCAAATTAAGCGCTACCCATCGCCACCAACACCTGTTTGAGTTGTGGCGCTTGCAAAACAGACACACCGGGTAGGAAGTCATATTTGCCCAAAATTCTAGTGGCCTCGGTCTGGAAAATGTCATCATTGTTGAATTTCATTGATCACAGTTTGGATCTTTTCTAGGTAAAAGCTTCATCCCTAAGAAGAAAACGGTTGAACTGCACACAGAAGAGAAGATTGCCCTTGATCCGGAGCTGGAAGAAGCTTTGACGAGCGCCAGTGACACCGAACTCTGTGACCTTGCAGGTTAGTTCTCGAAGGACGTGGGAATACATACTCATTTATGCACCAACTGCAGTCTTGTTGATTTACCTGAAGCAGCTTTTGCTCGTTATTGCAGTTGGAGTTAATGACCCTCTTCACCGTTTTGCATAATTGTTGCAGCCTCCTAACTGCTGAAATATGCAGTTACACGATTCGAATGCCCTCTCTGTAAGAAAAGAGCTGAGCTGCTCCAAGTAACAGTATTGTGATATTTCCCCCAGTTATTCTGGAATTGTGTAAATTGCTCCTTCAATATCAGCGTTCAGCGGCCTAAGTTCTTCTTCATGAATCTTCACGTATGTGGCCATTACCTTTGTGTTTAATGGGTGCTGCATCAACAAGCATGGAAAGAAATTACGCATTGGTGATTACTCTATCTTTTTTTTTAATGCTTTGTAAATTGTCTATTTACTCTTTCTTGAGTCTTTTTTTTAGCTCAACTGCATGTTGCTCTCTACCGTTTTTGCCCTTTTTAGGTCTCGACCTGCCAATGCGCAAGCGCATTGCAGCTCGAGACATATAGAGGTGGATCAGGAAAGCTGATCAAGTGGCTTTGGCAAGCGGATTACACACAGTGCACGTGCCCGTGCACGCGCTTGCCATTTGCTCCCCAAGCCGCCTCGCATCCACGCACTTGCCATTTGCACGCCAGCCACGTCACACACACCCTTTGTCTGAGCCTCAAGGCATCAGACTTCAAAGGCTACCGCTCCCCCGTCCCCCCCAGCCGCGTGCATATTGCGCACCACCATTTGTCTGTGCCTAGCCTTAGGCATCAGTCTTCAAAGGCTGCAGCTCCCCCGCCTCCCCCCTTCCCCCGCCACAGCAATGCCGAGGGCTTTTTTTTTCTTTTAGAGTTTTGAGCCGTTAAGTGCTTTCGCGCTCACTACTGCCGAATACGCCATGACTGCACAGACTTTGTCGCAGAAGACAGCATTATACTGGCCTGGGTTCTCATCAAGTATTTTACCAGAAAAGACCCCGCAGTGGCTCAATTTTTCACCGTACTCGTCTACTCTGTGCACATCGGACGCATTATTTCACCGTACTCGACTCCTTCAGAATACATCATTCCGCTATTTCACCAACCTCTTCCCCTTCAGCACTCGCAAAACACGTTATTTCACCGTCCAGTACATTACAGATGGGACACGCTATTTCACGTCCCTTCAGCACCCTCACACACCCTCCCACCGTCTCACACACACCCTCCCTCACCCTCTCACACACACCCTCCCTCACCCTCACAACCTCACACACCCCACCCTCATACACCCTCAGAAACCTCACACACCCCCTCACCCTCACACACCCCCTCACCCTCACACCCCCTCACCCTTACCCTCTCTCACCCTCACTCACCCTCACCCTCACACACCCTCATCCTCAAACACCCTCATCCTCACCCTCACATCCCCTCACCTGCCCTCATAGCCTCACACCCCCTCACCCTCTCAAACCCTCACCCTCTCAAACCCTCACCCTCTCAAACCCTCACCCTCTCAAACCCTCACCCTCTCAAACCCTCACCCTCTCAAACCCTCACCCTTTTAACCCCTCACCCTCTTAACCCCTCACTCTCTTAACCCCTCACTCTCTTAACCCCTCACTCTCTTAACCCCTCACCCTCTTAACCCCTCACCCTCTTAACCCCTCACCCTCTTAACCCCTCACCCTCTTAACCCCTCACCCTCTTAACCCCTCACCCTCTTAACCCCTCACCCTCTTAACCCCTCACCCTCTTAACCCCTCACCCTCTTAACCCCTCACCCTCTTAACCCCTCACCCTCTTAACCCCTCACCCTCTTAACCCCTCACCCTCTTAACCCCTCACCCTCTTAACCCCTCACCCTCTTAACCCCTCACCCTCTTAACCCCTCACCCTCTTAACCCCTCACCCTCTTAACCCCTCACCCTCTTAACCTCACACCCTCTTAAACCCTCACCCTCTTAAACCCTCACCCTCTTAAACCCTCACCCTCTTAAACCCTCACCCTCTTAAACCCTCACCCTCTCAACCTGACACCCTCACACACCCTCACTCTCTCACACGCCCTCTCACACGCCCTCTCACACGCCCTCTCACACGCCCTCTCACACGCCCTCACCCTACCGCCCTCACCCTACCGCCCTCACCCTACCGCCCTCACCCTACCGCCCTCACTCTACCGCCCTCACTCTACCACTCTACCGCCCTCACTCTACCACTCTACCGCCCTCACTCTACCGCCCTCACTCTACCACTCTACCGCCCTCACTCTACCACTCTACCGCCCTCACTCCCTCGACCGCCCTCCCTCCCTCCCTCTTCCACCCACCTGTGCTGATCTGCTGCTCTCTTCAAACCTGCCTCCTTCTTTAACTCACTGGTTTCTTCTCCTGTGCTGTTCTGCTGCTCTCTTCAACCCCGCCTCCTTCTTTAACTCCCTGGTCTCTTCAGCTGATCTGCTGCTCTCTTCAACCCCGCCTCCTTCTTTAACTCCCTGGTCTCTTCAGCTGATCAGCTGCTCTCTTCCACCTCGCCTCCTTCTCTCACTCCCGGTTCTCTTCTGCTGTGCTGCTCCTCTATTCCACCCACCTCCTTCTCTATCTCCCTGTCCTCTTCTCTTCTCCCGTGCTGATCTGCTGCTCTCTTCCACTCTGCCTCCTTCTCTAACTCCCTGCTCTCTTCTCTTCTCCCGTGCTGCTCTCTTCCACCCGCCTCCTTCTTTAACTCACTAGTCGCTTCTCCTGTGCTGATCTGCTGCTCTCATCCACCTCACCTTATTCTTTAACTCACTGGTCTCTTCTCCTGTGCTGAACTACTGTTCTCTTCCACCGCCTCCTTTAACTCACTGGTCTCTTCTCCTGTGCTGAACTACTGTTCTCTTCCACCCGCCTCCTTCTTTAACTCCCTGTTCTCTTCTCCTGTGCTGATCTGCTGCTCTCTTCCACCGGCCCCCTTCTCTAAATCCCTGTTATCTTCTCCTGTGCTGATCTGCTGCTCTCGTCCACCCCAACTCCTTCTTTAACTCCCTGTTCTCTTCTCCTGTGCTAACATGTTGTTCTCTTCCACCCGCTTACTTCCTTAACCTCCCCGTTCTCTTCTCCTGTGATGAACTGCTGCTTGCTTCCACCCCACCTCCTTCTTTATATCCATGTTCTCTTCTCCTGCGCTAATCTGCTGTTCTCTTCCACTTGCCTCTTTCTCGAACTCCCTGTTCTCTTCTTCCGTGCTGTTCTGCTGCTCTCTTCAACCCCACCTCCCTTCTTTAACTCCCTGGTCTCTTCAGCTGTGCTGATCTGCTGTTCTCTTCCACCCTGCCTCCTTCTTGAACTCCTTGTCTGCTGTGCTGCTGCTCTCTTCCACCCACCTCCTTCTCCATCTCCCTGTCCTCTTCTCTTCTCCCGTGCTGATCTGCTGCTCTCTTCCACTCTGCCTCCTTCTCTAACTTCCTGTTCTCTTCTACTGTGCTGTTATGCTGCTCTCTTCCACCCACCTCCTTCTCCAACTCCCTCTTTCTCTTCTCTTCTCCCAAGCTGATCTGCTGCTCTCTTCCACCCGCCTTCTTCTCTAGCTCCCTGTTCTCTTCTCCTGTGCTGATCTGCTGCTCTCTTCCACCCGCCTTCTTCTCTAGCTCCCTGTTCTCTTCTCCTGTGCTGATCTGCTGCTCTCATCCACCCAACTCCTTCTTTGACTCCCTGTTCGCTTCTCTTCTCCTGTGCTGATCTGCTGTTCTCTTTCACCCCTCCTCCTTCTCTAACTCCATGTCCTCTTCTCCTGTGCTGAACTGCTGCTCTCTTCCACCCAACCTCCTTTTTTTATATCCATGTTCTCTTAACCTGTGCTGATCTGCTGCTCTCTTCCACCCAGCCTCCTTCTTTAACTGTTCTTTTCTCCTGTGCTGATATGCTGTTCCCTTCCACCACCTGCTTCTCTAACTCCCTGTTCTCTTCTCCCATGCAGAGCTGCTGTTCTCTTCCTCCCTCCTCCTTCTCTAACTCCCTGTTCTCTTCACCTGTGCTGATCTGCTTCTCTCTTCCACACCGCCTCCTTCTTTAACTGTTCTTTTCTCCTGTGCTGATATGCTGCTCTCTTCCACCCGCCTCCTTCTTTAACTCCGTTCTCTTCTCCTGTGCTGATATGCTGCTCTCTTCTTCCCCACCTCCTTCTGTAACTATCTGTTCTCTTCTCTTCTCTTGTGCTGATCTGCTACTCTCTTCCACCCGCCTCCTACTTTAACTTCCTGATCTGTTCTCCCGTGCTGATCTGCTACTCTCTTCCACCCGCCTCCTTCTCTAACTCCCTTTTCTCTTCTCCGGTGCTGACCTGCTATTCTTTTTCAAGGCTGATTTGCATATAGCCATTGTCTGACCTAGGGTGGTGTGGAGTGCAAAAAAACAATGGATTTAGGCCCAGATCTATGTACTGGGGTGAATGTAAGACATTGTTCTGCATTCTGTCCATCAACTGTGTTTTTGCACTCCTTAGGCACAGCCATTGTGTGAGGTGATAGCTTTCGAAGCAGTTAGCAATGGTGCTGGCTCCAAGCAGTACCCAAAGCATCAGCTCAATTGAGTGTGAGGTGTTTGCTCCTAACTGTCCATCAGCCTTTCTGAAGCAGTAATCCGGAATAGACAAAATGGCAGACTCTGCCTAGAAACTGCAGACTTGAATAGAAACTGCAGTCCCTTCCCTCGCTCCTACCATCTTCCAAATTGTAGTGCTCAGGGAGAACTAATACGCAGTCTATTGCTAACCAGGTCCTCATTGAATTTCTAAAAGCAGTCCTGTCTGTAATTCATCACTTCAGAGACCCAGACACAGCAATGAGGCATATACACTTCTACTATTTGGAAAATCTCTCTCCATTATTCATCTTGTGCCATACTTGCCGAGGAGCACACAGTCCTGCTGCAACACAGGGGCTAGATACTGACTTCACATACATGCACTCACACACGGTATAGTGGCCCATGAATCTGGGTTTCACAGACCAGACAGACGGCTGTCGGGTCTCACTAGTCAATCGCAAAACACGGTCGGTGGCATCCAGGGCATCGACTTGTGCAATACATCCACACTACAGCTTAGGCTGATTGTCGAAGACATTTAGACTGTGCTAAATCTTCATAATGGGGTACGTGTCCTTGTTGCGGTTCGTCATACTCCTCAAAACACATAGGCTGTCTGGCCCAGTCCACAGCAGTCCACTGCTCAGTATGAAGGCACTCATTGTGCCCCCCCCCCCGCCCCCCCCACCATGTCACTTAACACGTTCTGGACCTCAGATTATCAAGAACAGGCTAAGGCCTCTGCACACCAGTTACATTAGCATAATGTTAGGGCAAAAGTAAAAAGTAAGGATTTTGGTTACACAAGTGGTCTGGCATCAAGGGTGGTGGTACATGCCTATTTATCATGTAGGGGACCGTCCCATCCCAACAGAGGCAATTTCATGTTTTTGCTTTTAAGTTGGTATTTATGGTAAAGCGTTTGATGATTTTTCATGATGGCACTAAAACATATTATAGTTTATAAAGCTGTTTAACAAGTCTGGCATTGAAGAAAGCTAGAAAATGTCAACCTCTGAACTCTGATATTGTCAGGTAAATGTTCAAAGGCTTCCCAATAAACAGATTGTCAGTTCAGTTAAAAAAGTTGATGGTTTTATTTAAAATCGAATAATAAGTACAAGTAGAAAGTGCATTTTTCATAAATCTATAAAATAGCATTCAAGGAATCATATTAAAGTGCATACATAATGTACAAGATGACAACCTACAAAGCAGTTTAAAAGTGTGAAATGCATAGGAATGAAAAGCATCAACACAAGAGATGCGCCTTTTCCCACCAGAAGCGAACTATTCTGATACCAAAAACCTTGATAGGTCAGGTATGAACAGAATTTAAAGATGATCCTATTCAGGCAGATATCGGATAGAAGGAACGTAGGACCTTAAACCACAGAAATAACTAGATTAAAAATACAGAAACAAAATATTAATGCACGGTTATCTTTGGATAGATTTCAGTGTTTTAACTGCTGCTTTAAGGAAGCATCAAACTTTAAAACACCTCAGAGTTATCTAAAAGTTGCAGATAAAGTAGCGATATTCTACACTGCCTGGACACTAACTGCTTTAAAAAGTGTTTTCAATATACGTCAGAATACAGACTAAGATGTTTACAAAAATTCATAAAATGTAGCAAAGACAGGTAGGACGCATTATCATACGGACACGCCGGTAGACTACTACTAAATGTACCAGGCCCAAAAGGGAAACTTAATAGTTGTCACACTGTCTCATCCCTAAACGGGCTAGGAGGGACATTTCCCACCTAGTAGAAGGGAGATCTAAATACAGGACTGTGGCACTAATCCCCCTGAGTTGAATATAATTCTTAATAAAAGACCTCACTATTTCATCCCTTAGCCTCTCTGTCCGGCTAAAGTTCAGAAAACTTAGCTTAACCAGCTGTTTATCTTTCGTAAAAAGAGACTCCTTTGTGTCAAAGAATACCGTAGGCATATCTTAGTTAAAGAATCCTTTACATTAGCAAGCCACGATACCCCAAACCCATACTCCCAGGATAAGCAGTCCTTGATTATGTTCTTATTTTAGGCCTCCATCCTGCAAAGTCCAAATTTATAGCCTGAGCATCAAAGGTGCCAGGTGCACTAGATCCGAGACGTACCTAAATGACCGCTTTGTATGCAGAACATCGTGTGAGCTGGTTGGTGGAACTGAAAGGAGTCCTCTACTCATCCACAGACACAAGTTTCCTCATATTGGAGTGATTATATGTTAGAATAACCCCAAACACCTGCCCCGTATACAACAAGTGGGACGCACTCAACTTTATAGATTGTGAGAAAAGGCGTTTGAGCTGCCTCAGGGCTGCGCTAAGTTAAGAATGGCTCCTGTAATTGTAGACTTTTTCAAACAAACATTTGGAATCTGAGTAGGCCATGTACATGAGGAGTCGGAAAAAAACTCTGCCAAAGGATACATTCAAAATGTTAGTTTCATCCGAGCCACAAGCCATAATATGAAACTTGCTAAAATTATTAACTAGATCCAATTCACCCTTAAATGATACAAAGGAACCTACCAGTTTACGAAGAGCATTTGGCGTGCGGGCCATAAGTACGGTGTCATCCGCGTTTAATGAATTTGAGACTGGGCTGGGTTAGACAGGGGAACATATTGTTAATTATAAAGAGTAAACGATTATGGGACAGGGTACAGCTTTAGCAAACTCCCCTGGAGAGATCAAAAGGACCAGCCGAAGTTATATAACAGATTCTGGGTGCCAAATTAACATGAAGGCTATGGAAAAAAAACTGGCAAATGAAACTTCTACCCCCATATCCAACTGGAGGAACCATAACTTGGTACGATTGACACAATCAAAGGCAGTGGATAGGGCCATTATGGCTTAGTACAAAGTTCAGCAGCACCTGGAGATTTTATACTTGCCTAGGATGAGATGCAAATTTAAGCACTGCTCCACCGTGCCTAGCCCTGACCTGAAACCATACTGACAGGGGTTTAAGATAGTTATTTTTCTTTAGAACAAAGTCTAAGGGGCAAAAACACAATCCTGCCTAAGATCTTCACAGTGCTGGGAATTAGAGAAATTGGTCTATAGCTCCTGGGAGCGTTTGGGTCGCCCATCAAAAAATCGGCACAATCAGAGTGACCATGAACTTGGTAGCCTTTTGCGCAAAAATATATTAAACACATTGGCGAGCAAAGGAACCCAGATCTCAGGTTTACACTTAATCAAATCGATGGCCATACCATCAGACCCCGGGGCCTTGCCCCCTAGACTTTGCTTGATAGCCAAGGTGACTTATGCTAAGGTGAGTAACAAATGTGTAGCATCATCCACCCTTCTCTTTAATAGCTGGGTTTGCCTTCCATCCTAACTTGCTTGATAAATGGACTGAAAATGGGAAACTCACTCACTGTAGGTGAAGCTGCAATGCAGCATGTGTAGATGGGCAGCCTTGTGACTAAATCTATTAACTGTATTCCTAAACTTTTTACTATTCTTATTGACCACTGTAACCTCCAGCTATTCCCAGTCTGCCCTTAACAGTCCCGGTCTTCTCTTCTTAGGTCTCGCTGAGCCAGCGCGCATGCGCCGCTAGCGAGACATTTAGTAAGGGGGTCTTCAAAGTGCTACCGCTGGCATAGAGCTACAGTGCACGAGGTGTGCACGGGCGCAAAGCAGCCATATGAGTTTACGTCGCTCTCCCTCAGAGTCTCATCTCCGCCCCCTTCCCTGCTGCTATTTCGATTTTGCAGGCCTGAAGCTTGAGTGCACGATGGCGTGCACAGCTGCTGGCTCGCATCGCACTCCCTTCTCTCTTCTCCCCCTCCCTTTTTCATCAGCTTTAATCGGGCTCCTCTGCTGCTGGCATTACCCCCTCCATTCTCTCCCAGTCCTTCTTGTCACCTCAGCGTGCACTCACCCCTCCTTCGGGTCGCTTTATTTATTTATTTTATTTATTTTCAGGGTTTTGTATAGCGCGAATTAGCACCTTACAGATATCAGAGCGCTTTACATACATATGAAAGGAGGACAAAAGACAGGCAAACTTAACAAGGCAGTTTGTGCAAAGATGCCAACCCTGCATGGTAGTAGAGTGTGATTAGGACATTGTGGTCGAATCAAGTGCTGAAATACAAAGTGGAGAAACATAGGCAAGTAGTCTTTGCAATGTTTAAGTTCAAGTGAATTTAGCCATGAGGATCGATTTGACTTCTTTTTTTAAGTATGCAGTGGATGAGATGAGTCTAGTTTCTGGCGGGAGGGCATTCCAGATCCTGGGGGCCATCCCTGAGAAGGAGCGCTTGTACGTTTTTTCCTTGTTGAATCTTTGCGGTTTCAGAAGGAGAGTGTCTGCGCTTCTTGTGGCTCTTGAGCCTCCTGAGATTGTCAATTTCTGAGCAATGTAGCTGGGCGAGCTATGATGTAAGGCCTTGTGAGTAATGCATGTCATTTTCAGGGGATTTCTGGCTTCAAGAGGTAGCCAGTTAAGAGATTTTAAGTCGGGGGGGGATATGTGCGATTCAGAAAAGGGGGTGGTGATGGACAGAGTATCTGAATTAAGTAGAACACTCCTACCCAGTCCAAAGATCAGGGCTTGATCCATCACCGTTTTTTAGCTCACTGCACCATCCCAGCTCAGAACCTGGCTACATGCAAATTGTCTGTCCCTGGCCCAGTGCATCATGGGAACAGGGCAGACCAAACTACCAAGCCAATTCTTATACTGGGAAGGAAACAAGCTTCCGGGGACCGGTTTCTGGCATTTCAGCCGTCTTCGGCCCGGCTTGCTTGAATCCTGATGGTGCAGTGAGCAAGGGACTCACATCTGAGTATTCCCTTCCACTCTTATGGTGGACAAAACGATTCAGAAAAGGGGGTGGTGATGGACAGAGTATCTGAATTAAGCAGAACACTCCTACCCAGTCCAAAGATCAGGGCTTGATCCATCACCGTTTTTTAGCTCACTGCACCATCCCAGCTCAGAACCTGGCTACATGCAAATTAGTCTGTCCCTGGCCCAGTGCATCATGGGAACAGGGCAGACCAAACTACCAAGCCAATTCTTATACTGGGAAGGAAACAAGCTTCCGGGGACCGGTTTCTGGCATTTCAGCCGTCTTCGGCCCGGCTTGCTTGAATCCTGATGGTGCAGTGAGCAAGGGACTCACATCTGAGTATACCCTTCCACTCTTATTGTGGACAAAACGATTCAGAAAAGGGGGTGGTGATGGACAGAGTATCTGAATTAAGCAGAACACTCCTACCCAGTCCAAAGATCAGGGATATGTGTGAGCGTTTTTTTGATCCAGTTATGAGCCTTGTTGCAGCATTGATAGAGGCTCTTAGTGGAGCGGTTGTTGATAGTGGGAGACCGCAGAGGGAGGCACTTCCATAGTCAATCCGAGGGATAACTAGCGCTTGGACTGCAGTTCTAAAGTCGTCGGCTGGGAGGAAGGTTTTCAGTTTTCTCAAGGTATTGATTTGGAAGTTGGCTCCCTTGGTTGCATTGTTGATATGTCGTTGCATATTGAGATTGGAGTCAAGGGTGAGGCCTAAGGATTTTTGTGAGTCTACTATGATAGGCTGGGCGTTAAATGCAGTCAGGTGTTTCAACCACTCCTGGACGGTGGGGATTTTGGAGGGGGGTGCTATTAGGAGGAATTCTGTTTTCCGTGCATTAAGTTTGAGATGGTTCTCTGCTAACCATGTCTGTGTGTCCTTAAGTGTTGAGTTGAGAAGTTTGAGGTCATCAGGGGATTGTAGTTTGAGGTAGAGTTGGGTATCATCCGCATACATGTGGAATTGCACATTAGAGGCATGAAGTAGTGCGGTTAGTGGCTCCATTACTAGGTTGAACAGGGTTGGTGAAAGGGATGATCCTTGCGGTACACCAAGTGTTACTGGAGTAGGTGTGGACATAGTGTTGTTAGTTTTGAATGACTGAGTCCGGTTATGAAGGAAGGAGGTGAACCATTTGAGTACTGTCCCAGAAATACCCATTCTGGTATACAACAGTTCGAGTAAGTTCTCGTGTTTGACCGTGTCAAATGCAGATGACAAGTCGAACAAAATGAAGAGGCAGGAGCCGTTTTGGTCTAGAATTTGGAGTGCGTCATCAATTATGTGAGTCATGGCTGATTCTGTGCTGTGGCCTGCACGGAAGCCGGATTGGTGCCGGTCAAGATTGTCAAAATGATCAATGTGTTTTGTAATTAGGAGGTGAGCACGTTTTTCTAACAGTTTAGCTAAGGTAGTGTAGCAGGGTTTCCGTTCTCCCACAGAACTGTGCACAGAGTTCTAGAACCTGGGTGAGTTAGGGTAACCCAAAACTCACCTTAGTATCAGAAATCCCCTTACCAAGCTAGCTACAGTGTCTCATTGGTACTAATAACTTCCCAATGACTTAGACAATCCAGAACATGAACTTAGGGTACCTCAGGTATCGTGGAACACATGAACACTCTTTCGCTATATAATCATTTCAAACAAAAACTGGGAGTCCAAGAATACACGTGCAAGTTTGAAATATTTATTTTTCAATGCAAGGTTCTCAAAGGCAGTATCTTATATAATATCAACATACATATTATAAAAGTCAGAGTTAGCAGCATAGTCACTAATCCATAATAAGCAAAAGGTGATAGCATGTTATAATGCGAAAATCTATAGAAATCTGTATCACCTATATTTCGCGCACCCTATTTAGCATATTATATTATATCTAAGAAGGTCTCATTTGGGTTTTTAGCAGGGCGGGCCCATACCTCTAATGGTCAGTAGGAGCCGATCACATCAACAGCTACCAGCTCTCTGCATGCGAAGCATCAAGTGTGCTGATTCATTCCCTGTAACTCTATCTTAACCCCGCGTAGAGCCCAATGTTGGCAGCAACATTATTTGTGTTATGTCTAATGTGGTGCGAGGATCAGGCCTTCAGCAACCTTGTGTTAGGTTATTCTTAGAGGGTGCAGTTCTCAGTGTGCAGACAGTTGTACCAAGTGTACCAAGCACAACTGATATCAGAGCAATAACATATTATTCTCAAATAAATCACATCTTTCGTCTAGGTTGAAAGCTACAATAACAATTAGGTGTCGTGTGCAAACTGAAGCCGAAGGAAAATATGTCGTTTAAACATTTAATAAACTCATGCTAACTTAACACACTATATAGAAACGCAGTAACCATATGACAGTAGGGATATTGGAGATGAGACGATAGTTATTGAGGTCAGTAGGGTCAGCTGTTGGTTTCTTTAGTATGGGCGATACTTGTCCCACTTTGAGGGAGTCCGGAATAGTTCCTTGTTGAAGAGAGCTAGTAAAGATTTTGGTCCAGAGTGGGATAAGTCATGGGCTGAGGTCCTTTACGGCGTTTGCAGGTAGAGGATCCGAGAGGTGATTGGAGGGCTTCAGGGTACTTCGAATCATGCCTATAGATTCTTCCGTGTAGGTATCCAAAGATGTCCAGGTAGCATTGTTTTTTAGTTTGAGGTGTGTTTTGCTGAGGGCGTTGGAGTATAGGTTTAGATCCGTGAGGAGATCCTTCTTGATGTTAACTGTTTTTTGATTGAAGAAGGTAGAGAATTCTTCGCAGGATGGTAGCATGCTGGTTATGTTATGTACTCGCTTTGATGTTTTCAGTGAGCCGCGCGGCCAATGCTTGTTGTAATTTAGCCCTAACATCATCACTCTGAGGAAGAGGTGACTGTGCAACTGGATTTAGACATTATAAAGAACCGCGAATTAAGGGTGCCCCTATTTGTTACCCTTTGAAGCATAAAGACTTGCACTTTATGTATTTATTTGTAACCAAGCAGTGTGGTTCTTTCACTGACAACCAATTGATTACCCATGACGCAGGGCATTTCTCATGGGTCAATAGGGGCAAACTCTGCAACTGAGCAGTGGCCTCATATTTAAAAAGTCCCACGTACCTTCAGAAAGCGAGAGGGTTATATCCAAGCTCATACTAATAGTTTGACGCTAGAAGGCTGCACAGTGCTTTTGGCAAAGGACTGGGGCGTCAAACTCATTCCAAAAACCTTCAAACAAAAGGCCTTCAAAAGAGAGCACCATCGCCATCATATGAAACTGAAGAGGCCCAGAGCAGATTTAAATGCTTATTCCTAAAATACGACTGAACTCTCATATGAAGCAGCATATGAGGTGTTCTCTCAAGCAACGGCAACAAAAACGCTTTTCCGACAAAAAGCAACGATAACCTTTGCGGTCACAAAGAATTTGTTAATAATGACATACCCATTTGATGAATTCATCATGATGAGCCCTCAATTGCGAGAGGGGGAATGGTGGCAACTCAAACCCACACAAACACACACAACCACACAAACACACACAGTACTGCATCTCATGCGCCTCGATGAATAGTCCCATGCCCCAAGCCTTTCCCTTTCGTTTTGAACCATTACTATACAATTCTTTTTTTGTTTTGTTAGGCATGGGGCAGTAAAGTGATTTGCTCAGAATCACAGGATATTGCGCACCCAACCACACACCCACACAACCACCCGCACATCCACATGCACAACCACACGCACACCCACACACACACAACCACCCGCGCACAACCACCCGCGCACAACCACCCGCGCACAACCACCCGCGCACAACCACCCGCGCACAACCACCCGCGCACAACCACCCGCGCACAACCACCCGCGCATAACCACCCGCGCACAACCACCCACCCACACACACAAACACACACACAACCACACACACACAGCCACACACACACAGCCACACACACACACAACCACACACACCCACACACACACACAACCACACACACAACCACACACACAACCACACACACCACACACAACCACACACAACCACACACACCACACACAACCACACACAACCACACACACCACACACCACACACACAACCACACACACACAACCACACACTCAACCACACACACCACACACACAACCACACACACACACACAACCACACACACACAACCACACACACACAACCACACACTCAACCACACACTCAACCACACACACCACACACACAACCACACACACAACCACACACACAACCACACACACAACCACACACACAACCACACACACACACCCACACACACACACACACACACAACACACACACACACACACACACAACACACACACACACAACCACCACACACACACACAAACACACACACCCACACAAACACACACACCCACACAAACACACACACACAAACACACACACACCCACACAAACACACACACAAACACCCACACAAACACACACACCCACACAAACACACACACACACACCCACACAAACACACACACCCACACAAACACACACACCCACACAAACACACACACCCACACAAACACACACACCCACACAAACTACCACACAAACGCACACACCCACACAAACGCACACACCCACACAAACGCACACACCCACACAAACGCACACACCCACACAAACGCACACACCCACACAAACGCACACACCCACACAAACGCACACACCCACACAAACGCACACACCCACACAAACGCACACAACCACCACACACACACACAACCACCACACACACACAACCACCACACACACACACACAACCACCACACACACACACACAACCACCACACACACACAACCACCACACACACACACAACCACCACACACACACACAACCACCACACACACACACAACCACCACACACACACACAACCACCACACACACACACAACCACCACACACACACACAACCACCACACACACACACAACCACCACACACACACACAACCACCACACACACACACAACCACCACACACCACCACCACAAACACACCACCACCACACACACCGCCACCACCACACACACCACCACACACACCCACACACACACACACACACCACCACACACGCACACCACACACGCACACCCACACACACACCACACACGCACACAACCAACCACACACACACACCACACACGCACACAACCACACGCACACAACCACACGCACACAACCACACACACACAACCACACACACACAACCACACACACACAACCACACACACACAACCACACACACACAACCACACACACACAACCACACACACACAACCACACACACACAACCACACAACACACACAACCACACAACACACACAACCACACAAACACACATAACCACACAACACACACAACCACACAAACACACATAACCACACAAACACACATAACCACACAAACACACATAACCACACAAACACACATAACCACACAAACACACATAACCACACAAACACACATAACCACACAACACACATAACCACACAACACACATAACCACACAACACACATAACCACACAAACACACATAACCACACAAACACACACAACCACACAAACACACACAAACACACACAACCACACAAACACACACAACCACACAAACACACACAACAACACAATGAATGAATGGCGTTTTTATACCGCGCAAAACTTAGCCCCAAGGGGCATCAAGGCGCAATACGAACAGACATAGAAAGTCCAGACTCCAGATAGGTAGACCAAAGGCCATTTGGGAGAGCAAGAATCTAATATGCTTGAGAGAAAAGCCAGGTTTTGAGAAGTCTAGAAAATTGTCAAGGAGGATTGACTGGGGAGCTCAAGGGGAAGGGAGTTCCACAGTTTGGGAGCCAAGGTGGAAAAGGCTCTACCTCCCCATCTAACCTTAGCAAACCTAGGGACTACCAGCCTATTCTTTGAAGATGAACGGAGCGTTCTAGTGGGGGTGTAGGCACACAGAAGAGATCTATTGCTTTCAGATCCTGAGCCATGGATAGCACCATGGGCCAGACAGAGAATTTTGAAAGAGATCCTAGATGGAATCGGAAGCCAGTGAAGGTCCCTTCTGGCCATTGTTGCAGACGTCCTCCTGGGAGGCTTAGAACCAATCTGGCTGCAGCATTTTGCACCATTTGGAGGCGATGGATAGAGCCTTTATTGATGCCACCATAAAGGGCATTACAATAATCTAGCCTTGATAGTACTAGGCCAGCTGTTGCTTGTTTCCGGGCTGCCAAGGACAGGTAAGGGACAATTTTCTTTAAGATTCTGATGGTGCCACAGCAAGTAGACACTGTCCTATTTACCTGGGGGTCGAAGGAAAGGGCGGGATCAATTTGTACTCCAAGGTCCTTAGCAATAGGGGTGGGAGTCGGGCAATCTCCCAGGGATGGAGGCCACCAGTCCTTTGACCAGAGATCTTGGCTCCCTCCGAAGACCATAACTTAGGTAATTTCTTAAAATTGAACGGTGAAAAAACCGGTCATCCAATTGGAGACTGCCTCCATACAAGCTCTAAACTTGGAGGCGATCTCACAGACTGGCTGGGTGATGGATACCAAGATCTGTGTGTCATCAGCATATGACAGCACGTCCAGGCCAAAGGATCTTACCACCTGTGCAAGTGGGGTAACATAGATGTTAAACAGTAGAGGGCTCAATGAAGAGCCCTGGGGAACCCCACATTGCACCTTTTGAGGATCGGAGAGGAAGTTGCCCAGTTTTACTCTCTGCTCCCTGTGATGGAGAAAGGAGGAGAGCAAGCTGAGGGCAGAGCCTCCTAGTCCGATATCCTTGAGCCTGGAGATAAGTATTGACGGGGACAGGGTGCCAAAAGCTGCTGTGAGATCTAACAACACAAGCAGTGAAGGATGTCCCTTGTCAACCTCAGATTGAATTTTGTTTGTCACAACAGTGAGGGCAGACTCAGTGCTGTGAACTGATCGAAAACCGTGCTGGGAGCTATCAAGCATGTTGGAATTTTCAATATAAGTGGACAGATGTTGATTTATGTGAGATTCCAGAATCTTGGCTGGGGCCGGGAGTAAGGAAATAGGGCGGTAATTCTTCAAGATCCCTGGGTCTAAGGAGGGTTTTTTAAGCAGAGACCTAACAATAGCGGTTTTCCAGGAAGAGGGAAAGATACCCTCTTGGATCGCCAAATTCATAACTTCCAGTAGCGGGGGAAGCACCGACCCTGTGCAAGTTTTTAACATTTTTAGCGGGCAGGGGTCAAGAGGCGAGCAGGACTTTGTGGCATCAAGTAGAAGATTGAGATCTTCTATAGATAAAGAGGGAAAACATGTAAGTGAAGGTTTCAGCAAAACATCAGTCTTTTCGTTTCTATCAGGGATGGAGAGGGAGGATTCTGGTGTCTTAGCGTTAAGCTCTTGATTTCTAATTTCGAGCACACTATAGATATCCGCAATCTTATCATGGAAAAAACTCGCTAAGCTGTTACAGAGTTCCTGAGTTTCGATGGTAGGGTCAGCGGGTCTGGGTGCCGAGAGAGTGTTGATAATATTAAAAAGGTCTCTAGGGGATTTTAGGGATGTAGTCAGGTTAGTGAAATAGTGCCTTTTTTCTTCCATTATCGCTTTCTTATAATCTCTAAGAAGGGATTTATGCAGGGCTTTCCCCTGTAGATCAGGATGAGCAATCCAGGACCTTTCTTGTTGCCGGCATTTCTGACGCATGGTTTTTAAGCGGTCAGAAAGCCAAGGTTGAGAGGGGCTCTTTCGGGCTGAGTAATGTTTTTTGGCCAGGGCAAGGGAGTCCATAGCAATAGTTAGGGCATTAGAAAGATCAGAGGCAGCCCTATTTGGATCCTCCAGAGAAGGACACCTAAGATTGTTCATAAAAGGTGAAAGAGTATTATCATTTATAGTTTTATAGTTCCTTCTAGTGGACCAAACATCAGTCTTTGGTTTATTGCCTGGGTTGGAGTTAGCTTTAAGAAAAAAGGGAACTGCCAGATGGTCGGACCAAGAGAGGGGAATAGGGGTGTCAGTCCTAAGTCTGGCATCATTAGAAAAAATGCCGTCAAGCGTATGAGAGGCCAGATGTGTAGGGCCATTGACCAATTGGTGCAGTCCACATGCAGCTAGACCATCTATAAGACCTAACGTGTCCTTCGAATCTGTGGCCTCTAGATGGAAGTTGAAATCACCCAGAATGGTAAAATGGGGCCTGTCAACATGGGGCTCAATGAATTTAAGAATTTCGTAGGAAAAAGTCGTTTTAGGGCCTGGGGGTCTATAACAAAGAATTCCAGAGAAGGACTCAGAAGGGAGAAAGGCAATAGAGAAATACATTGCCTCAAAGGTGTCTGATGGTAGAGAGAGAGGCTTGGTACAACAAGTAAAGATGTCTCTAAACAGGATTCCCAGCCCAGCACCCCTACACCTTGTCCTATCAAGTCTGGACAGGGAATAGCCCTCAGGAACTGCGTCCACGAGATCTGGGCCAGCGGTTTCAGAGCCCCAGGTTTCGGTGATAAAAACCCAGGGTGGTTTGTTTTGGGAAACAAAGTCGTTAAAGGCAACATTATTTTGCACCAGAGATCTAGCATTTAACAGCAGGCCTGCCTCATTTAGAGAGGAAAGAGCGGGTGGCTGATATCCGATTTTGGCAGGATTTTTATGACGAGGATAGCGAAGGCGCCTAGAACGTAGAGTCCTCCTACAACAGTGAATAGTAAGCAAGTCATCTGGGGATAAGCTAAAATGGCACGTACATGGCACAGGTCTAAGAGCCAGAAGAGTAGAATAAGAGTACAACTCACAATTGCCATGGAGGGGGAAGCGAGGTCCAGCCCGTCTGGCCCCTAGCGCGTCCTCAGCGCGGACGGGCGCAGACGGGCTTAACTTAGGCGCAACTTCGGCGCACATTCGCTGGGCGCGTTCGCTGGACGCGAAAAGATTTGCCCCTCTTAAATATGTCCGCTTCAGGAGCCTGGCGTCCCACCTGACCAGGATTCACCAAGCGGCTCAGGGAGCAGCTGTTCGCCTCCGCGCCCTCCACACAATCGGGAAACACCCGTGGTGGACCAGGGCACACGGCGATTAAATAGTGCTAGGCGAGGTAAGAAGCCAAAAGTGCTTTAGCAAGTGAAATTTCGATCTAATTAAAATGCGG
Source organism: Lissotriton vulgaris (assembly GCF_964263255.1). NCBI lineage: Eukaryota > Metazoa > Chordata > Amphibia > Caudata > Salamandridae > Lissotriton > Lissotriton vulgaris. The sequence goes on from NC_141687.1 coordinate 2,070,856,458, forward strand.
CGAAAATTTCTTTTGAGTGACCGTTTTAAAAGCGGTACAATCAAGTATTAATTATAAAGCACAAACACATTTATGCAAGCACTCCCAAGCGCATATTGGTCATGCACTGGGAGTGAGGACCATTCGAGCAATACTACTTGCCCCTCTTAAATATGTCCGCTTCAGGAGCCAGGCGTCCCACCTGACCAGGATTCACCAATCGGCTCAGGGAGCAGCTGTTCGCCTCCGCGCCCTCCACACAATCGGGAAACACCCGTGGTGGACCAGGGCACACGGCGATTAAATTGTGCTAGGCGAGGTAAGAAGCCAAAAGTGCTTTAGCAAGTGAAATTTCGATCTAATTAAAATGCGGCGAAAATTTCTTTTGAGTGACAGTTTTAAAAGCGGTACAATCAAGTATTAATTATAAAGCACAAACGCATTTATGCAAGCACTCCCAAGCGCATATTGGTCATGCACTGGGAGTGAGGACCAGACCCGACCAGACAAACACACACAACCACACAAACACACACAACCACACAAACACACGCAACCACCACACACACACAACAACCACACACAACCCCACACAAACACACACACACCCACACAAACACACACACCCACACAAACACACACACCCACACAAACACACACACCCATACAACCACACACACCCACACAGACACACACACAGACACACACACCCACACAGACACACACACCCACACAGACACACACACCCACACAGACACACACACCCACACAGACACACACACCCACACAGACACACACACCCACACAGACACACACACCCACACAGACACACACACCCACCACACACACACACAACCACCACACACACACACAACCACCACACACACACAACCACCACACACACACAACAACCACCACACACACACACACAACCACCACACACACACACACACAACCACCACACACACAACCACCACACACACACACAACCACCACACAAACAACCACCACACACACACAACCACCACACACACACAACCACCACACACACACAACCACCACACACACACAACCACCACACACACACAACCACCACACACACACAACCACCACACACACACAACCACCACACACACACCCACCACACACACACATCCACCACACACACACATCCACCACACACACACCACCACACACACACCACCACACACACCACCACACACACACAACCACCACACACACCACACACAACACCACACACGCACAACACCACACACGCACACAACCGCACACGCACACAACCGCACACGCACACAACCGCACACGCACACAACCGCACACGCACACAACCGCACACGCACACAACCGCACACGCACACAACCGCACACGCACACAACCACACACGCACACACACGCACACGCACACAACCGCACACGCACACAACCACACACGCACACACACGCACACAACCACACACGCACACACACACACACACACACCCACACAAACAAACACACAACCCGCACACACACACAACCCGCACACACACACAACCCGCAAACACGCACAACCCGCACACACGCACACTGTTAGAAAGGGGATCTTAGGAGGGAGGCAGAGGCTGTCTGGCCGACCACCCCGAGACCCACCCCTCCTTCTAGAATTGGCCGAGCAAAGTCGAGAGGCCTCCTGGCGAGGTTCGTCCCCTAGGATCGTACAGACGAGCAATCACACCACTACAGATGGACACCACACAAGGATAGATTCTTAACGTCTATCAGCAATCAAGGCAGGTAATCTTAGCAATACAGGTTCAACTGGATCAAGGGATCCGTTAGGGCTTAGTCACTGAGGAAAGGGGGTAGCGGGACAGTCTTGGTACCAGCCTGGTACTGGGATACCCTACGCTCAGCTCTCAATCCTCGAGCTGGGGGGTTCCTCGGGGTCGGGCTGCGGCAGAGCCAGCAGGGCTCTGAAGATGGTTGCAGCGAAGATGGGCCGCGCCAGCAGGGCTCCAAAGATGGTTTCAGCGAGGTTGGGCCGCGGCAGCGCCAGCAGGGCTCCAAAGATGGTTTCAGCCAGGTTGGGCCGCGGCTGCGCCAGCAGGGCTCCAAAGATGGTTTCAGGGAGGTTGGGCCGCGGCAGCGCCAGCAGGGCTCCAGAGGTGGTTACGGGTTCCACGTAGATGAGTTCGTCTCGGGGTCTCTCGACTCCAGGATACAACTGCTGACCTGCTCCAGAGCTGCCCCAGATATAGGTCTGGAGTCCTTTGATGTCCGGACCCTCTCACCTGGGGGTCGGAGGTGCCGGGATGAGTGTCCAGACCCCCAGCAGGGGGGTGGAGCCAGCGCCCAGGGAGGCCGGAGGTGATCGAAACCAGGCGTCGGGGGACGGCTGGAGGGCCATCGAAACTCTTTTCCTCATTGATCGTCAAGTGGCCGCTTTACCACCTGGTCGGGTCTTGGTGCATCGATGTCGGGGCTGCGCTGGGTCCGCGGCCGAAGTCGGGCCGAGGCCACGGGGCCTGGTCGTGGAGGGTCCAAGATGGAGTCGGGGTTTGAGATGGTGGCCCGGGATAGGGGTCGGACCAGCAGAGTGGGGCGAGTAGGGGTTGCCGAGTTCTAGAGGGGGAGAGCCGGCGGTCGCCAGGAGGGGTGGCTCTCGTGAAGGGTGGAGGGTGTCGCCGGAGGACGGGGGTCGAGGTCGTCCAGGTCCCGCCATGCGGGAGGAGTAGGACCACGCCACGAGGCCGGGTCCAAAACACACGCACAGCCACACCACACACACACACCACACACACCCCACACACACCACACATAACCAACACACACACAACCAAACACACACACAACCAAACACACACACAACCAAACACACACACAACCAAACACACACACACACAACCAAACACACACACACAACCAAACACACACACACAACCACACACACCCACACAACCAAACACACCCACACAACCAAACACACCCACACAACCAAACACACCCACACAACCAAACACACCCACACAACCACACACACCCACACAACCAAACACACACACACAACCACACACACACACAACCACACAGACACACAACCAAACACACACAACCACACACACAACCACACACAACCACACACACAACCACACACAACCACACACACACACAACCACACACACAACCACACACACACAACCAAACACACACACACAACCAAACACACACACAACCAAACACACACACAACCAAACACACACACAACCAAACACACACACAACCAAACACACACACAACCAAACACACACACAACCAAACACACACACAACCAAACACACACACAACCAAACACACACACAACCAAACACACACACAACCAAACACACACACAACCAAAAACACACACACAACCAAACACACACAACCACACACACACAACCACACACACACAAAACCACACACACACACAACCACACACACACACAACCACACACACACACAACCACACACACACAACCACACACACACACACACAACCACACACACACACACACAACCACACACACACACACACAACCACACACACACACACACAACCACACACACACACAACCACACACACACACAACCACACCCACACACACAACCACACACACACACAACCACACACACACACAACCACACACACACACAACCACACACACACACACAACCACACACAACCACACACACACAACCACACACAACCACACACACACAACCACACACACACACACAACCACACCACACACACA